>NC_063062.1:8368557-8548557 GCF_018812025.1 Megalobrama amblycephala | reverse complement strand
TCATTACTCCAGTCTTCAGTGTCACCTGATCCTTCAGAAATCATTCTAATGTGCTGATTTGGTGCTTGAGAAACATTTCTTTATGATCAGCAAAGTTGTGCTGCTATTTTTTTCCAGGATTCGTTGATGAATAAAGTTGCAAAAAAAAAAGTGTATGAAATGGTGATTTGTGAATAGTGAATATTGCTGGTTTGTCATATTTTTAAAAAATTCAATTTTTGGGAAAAAACAAAACAAAACAAAGCAAAAACTTACAGACCCCATTTTTTTTTTTCAATGGTAGAGTATCTCATATAAATAATTAAATAAAAATGCTTAAAGGTGCCCTAGATTCAAAAATTGAATTTACCTTGGCATAGTTGAATAACAAGAGTTCAGTACATGGAAATGACATACAGTGAGTCTCAAACTCCATTGTTTCCTCCTTCTTATATAAATCTCATTTGTTTAAACGACCTCAGAAGAACAGGCGAATCTCAACATAACACCGACTGTTACGTAACAGTCGGGGTGTACGCCCCAATATTTGCATAATGCCAGCCCATGATGTTCCCAACATTATAAAAGGAATTAGACAAGGGCAGCCAGTAAACGTCTGAGCTGCACACAGCCGAATCATCAGACTAGGTAAGCAAGAACAACAGCGAAAAATGGCAGATGGAGCAATAATAACTGACATAATCCATGATAGCATGATATTTTTACTGATATTTGTGAATTGTCTTTCTAAATGTTTCGTTAGCATGTTGCTAATGTACTGTTAAATGTGGTTAAAGTTACCATCGTTTCTTACTGTATTCACGGAGACAAGAGCCGTCGATATTTTCATTTTTTAAACACTTGCAGTCTGTATAATGCATAAACAACTTCATTCTTTATAAATCTCTCCAACAGTGTAGCAATAGCAGTTAGCCACGGAGGACAGCCTCAAATTCACTCAGAATAAAACTTTTAACATCCAAATAAATACTTTACTCACATAATTCGAAGCATGCATGCAGCATGCATGACGAACATCTTGTAAAGATCCATTTGAGGGTTATATTAGCTGTGTGAACTTTGTAAATGCGCTGTAATATAGTCGACAGCTCGTGTGGCAGGAAGCTCGCGTCTTAAAGGGGCGGCGCCGAGTGTAAATCAGTGCATAGTTAATGGTGCCCCAAAATAGGCAGTTAAAAAATTAATTTAAAAAAATCTATGGGGTATTTTGAGCTGAAACTTCACAGACACATTCAGGAGACACCTTAGACTTATATTACAGAACGTTCTTGGGCACCTTTAAGACTTTGTAAAATATTACTTATATTTTGCTTTTAACGTCAGCTCATGATTAAAAAAATAATACTTCTTAATTAGCCTTTTTTAATTTTATCAAGAAAAATATATCTAAAAATGAAATGATAAATGCACTTGCATGAGATATTAAGACTTGTTTTCTTAAGTTGCATTTTGAATATAAGTGCATTTTGTCTGCTAAATCAATAAATGTAAATGATAACTTGTTTATTCTTACAATAAGTGGGGGAAACATTCATACATTTTCTGAAAACAATTCTTAATATTTTATGCAGTGTTGCTTCTCAAGTAAATTTAAATTTATTATTTTTTGACATTTAACTTGAAAAATAAAGGGTCAAGTGGCTTGAGTGGCTCAAGTTATTGGATGTGCTAGTCAAACACACAACTGCCATTGATATGAATGGGAATGCTATCGGATAGCTTTCCCAAGGCATTACAGACCACATTGTTCCCAACAAAGAGGAAACCAGTCAGGATTCATAAACATTTCAACATTTTGGTATCACAAAAAATCAAATACAATTTCAGCTGACTACAGTACGGCAGTAAATATCAATGACCAAATGCAGAGATAAAATAAAAGTACATTAGCAAAAGTACATTAGAATCTAAATGGCCCATCTTGATCTGACAGGACAAAAGATTCCATTTCCGAAATGGATACATCACACCACCATCTCTGGAGACAGCCTGGGCTATTAATGTGAGGAAGAATGTCTCAAACACTTTTCAGCCTGATATCAAGATTGATGGGTGATGTTTTTCAGGATATTTGCCTGCAAAAATTAAACATTTATCATGAATCCCAAAGGATCAGTCTTAATAGCATTTCATTTTAGTAATAAAAATCTGTTCTTGAAATGAATTATTACAGGCTCCTATTGTTTTGATGTCATTATAGCAAAAAAACAGCAATGTTCCTCTCCAAAAACTCCTTTTATTGAGAGAATTACTTTCACCATCCTGCTGTCATCAAAAAAACGCCATTAAACACAGAGATGAATTCTATTATCAGAGCAAATGCGGTATTAATAGTCATAATTTGCTTTAGAGTAAACAGAATGAAAAGAAATCCTTGTAAGGCTTTAGAAACCTTTTTTTGCTTCACATAATCAGCCTTTCAGCTGACTTGAAGCAAAGGACACGGCGACAGCTTGCTGCTACACAGATCCCAGCATGCATCTGAACTCATTACAACAGTGAACCTATCTGAGCTGCATTACAAGACAGAACGAGGGGGAGGGAGAAAGAAGGAGGGCAAAAAAGAATGTCACCTAGTAGCAACTGGCAAACAGCAGCTACAGTGACTACATAGTTTGTCAAGGCTGGAAAAGCACAACAGAGGCGCTTTTTGCCAATCCAGCCATTTTTATGCTTCTATTTCCATTTCTATCTATTTTTGTTTGTTTATCTCTCTGCCTCGTTTTGCTCCTCTCCTCCAAAGTCCAACCCACTAAACAAGTTCTCCACAGAAAGAGAGATACCCTTGACAAGCTATTTATTGTGTCCTACTCGTATGTCATTTTTTGTTGGGCGGGAAATGGTTGGGGTGCGGTCACAAACTTTCCATTTACATCGGAAGCACAGAGCGTTCTGTCCTTGCTGGATGTCTTTGGTCAGGCGTAGCAGCAGTGGAATGATGGGGGAATGTGAGAGGTTGGAGATTCGGTGCTGCTCGAGCCCAAAGGCTGTCAGGATGACGGAGAGTAAAAAGGTGGAATGGAACGAACGGAATGAAGTCATTTGTTTGTGTTTGTTAGGTAATGCAACACATCATCATAACCTGGCCACATCCTATACGCACACTCAGAGATGGAGCAAACTATGTGTATATATTGTGCACCTTTGAATGTGATTCATCCAATCAGAATCTGTGCAATTTGGTTCATATTTGTTTTAAAGGTGCCCTAGATTCAAAAATTGAATTTACCTAGGCATAGTTAAATAACAAGAGTTCAGTACATGGAAAAGACATACAGTGAGTCTCAAACTCCATTGTTTCCTCCTTCTTATATAAATCTCATTTGTTTAAAAGAAATCTCAACATAACACCGACTGTTACGTAACAGTCGGGGTGTACACCCTCAATATTTGCATATGCCAGCCCATGTTCCCAACATTATGAAAGGCATTACACAAGGGCAGAACGTCTGGATGTGCAGAGCCGAATCAACAGACTAGGTAAGCAAGCAAGGACAATAGCAAAAAATGGCAGATAGAGCAATAATAACTGACATGATTCATGATAACATGATATTTTTAGTGATATTTGTAAATTGTCTTTCTAAATGTTTCGTTAGCATGTTGCTAATGTACTGTTAAATGTGGTTAAAGTTACCATCGTTTCTTATTGTATTCACGGAGACGAGAGAATCGTCGCTATTTTCATTTTTAAACACTTGCAGTCTGTATAATGCATAAACACAACTTCATTCTTTATAAATCTCTCCAACAGTGTAGCATTAGCCGTTAGCCACGGAGCACTATCAAACTCATTCAGAATCAAATGTAAACATCCAAATAAACACTGTACTTACGCGATTAGACATGCTGCATGACGAATACTTTGTAAAGATCCATTTTGAGGGTTATATTAGCTGTGTGAACTTTTTTTATGTTGTTTAAGGCAAGCGCGAGCTCTTGGGGCGTGGAGCACGAGAATTAAAGGGGCCGCGTACCCTGAATCGGCTCATTTCTATTTATGCCCCAAAATAGGCAGTTAAAAAAATTAATTAAAAAAAAATCTATGGGGTATTTTGAGCTGAAACTTCACAGACACATTCAGGGGACACCTTAGACTTATATTACATCTTTTAAAAAAAAGTTCTAGGGCACCTTTAAGTCCCTTTTTTTATTGAACAAAGTTCATTGTGAGACTTATCACTCATCTCATTTTTTGAATCTTATCTTTTGGTTTACATTTATTAACTTTGCCAATCGAAACATAAAAATAATAATCAAATGAGAAGAATTACCTTGTATTTGTAAAGTATGTAATTAACTGGATTTTCATAAAAGTGGCAACAAGTCTTTATGAGTGAGTCACTGAATCTTTTATTTAATATCTTTAAATATACTAATTGACTCAGCAAGTCATTAAATCATTTACTCAAATGATTCATTCAGCAACTTGAGTGTTGCTCAGAGGCATGCAATTTTAGCTACTTTAATTGGTGGAACAAAAATAGACAAAGTAACTAGCAGGATTGTGTCTATAATGTCAGTTTTGATATTAACCACTTGTTTATTGAACTGAACAATCTCAAATGTCATGCTCCTTAAAGGGACAGTTCACCCAAAAGAGAAATTCTGTCATCATTTACTCAGCCTCATGTTGTTCCAAACTTGTATAGCTTTCTTTCTACTGTAAAACACAAAATAAGATGTGGACCTCAACTTACTTCATAACTTCTTAATTTAAATTTGGGCTCATATTTACTCAGCTTCATGTCATTTCAAATTTTCCTTTGGAACAAAAAAAGGGGAAAAATATTTCTTTCTTCAATATAGCTTCTTTTGTGTTACAAAGTAAAAATTAATCATTTGAAATGACATGAGGCTTAGTAAATAATGGCTAAAATATGCCATTAAAGGGTTAGTTCACCCAAAAAATATTTTTTTTGTCATTAATTACTCACCCTCATGTCATTCCAAGTTGTAAGACCAGAACACAAATTAAGATATTTTTGATGAAATCCGAGAGTTTTTTTTTTTAATCCCCCATAAAAACAGCTTAATTACCACATTCAAGGGCCAGAAAAGTAGTAAAGATCATTAAAATAGTCAATGTGACTACAGTGGTTCAACCTTAATGTCATAAAACGACGATAATACTTTTTGTGCGCAAAAACAAAACAAAAATAATGACTTTATTCAATTTCGTCTCTCCCCTGTCAGACCCCGTTTACACTAGTGCGTTTTTGTTTTAAAATGCATAACTTTTGCTACGGTTACACCTGTCGTTTCACTACTCGACTCTCAAAAACGGAAACTTTCACAAACGCTGCAGAGCCCGTTTAAGTTTGAAAACGCTAGGGTTATGGAGACTTTTTAAAACGATGGCGTGGCTGCCCATGTTCACGCTGTGTATTCTTGACGACCGTGTAAACAATAACATGGAGACTGAACTGCAATCTTTGCTGGCTTTGTTGTCATTTTTAGCAGCCATTATGCAGTGAAACTCTGCAGGTTTTTAATACTTCAGCTACCTACAAGCGCAAGAGGCAACTGTTTACAGTTGTACGCGCATGCCCAGTGTGCATGAACAGTCATGTGACATGCGTTTTCGGTCATGTACTGTAGACGGAGATTGTTTCTGCTGTGGAAACGCCAGTGTAGACGAGGATTGTTTTCATTTTAAAATGCCGTTTTAAAACAAAAATGCACTAATGTAAACAGGGCTCCAGTCTCCTATGTTGTTTACGTTGTATAGACAGTGCAGGCTTCCATGTTCTACCTCAGAACGCCGACTCAGTATTGGCAGACGCTGTTCACGTGAGCACCACGACGCATGCGTGTGATGCTGACGCAGGAGCTGGCCAATAATAAGTCAGCATTCTGTTGCTTCATAACTTTAAGGTTGAACCACTGTAGTCTCGTTGACTATTTTAACGACGTCTTTACAACTTTTCTGGACTGTGAATGAGGTAATTATGTTACTTTCTATGGGAGATTAAAAAAAAAAACTTTTGGATTTCATCAAAAATATCTTAATCTCTGTTCCAAAGATGAACGAATGTCTTTCAGGTTTGGAACAACATGAGGGTGAGTAAATAATGGCAGAAATGTCATTTTTGGGTGAACTACCCCGTTAAAAGGTGTTTATTGTAGCATTAAAACTTTCAGATGCAATATCATCTTTGGTACAGGGATTCAAACTCATAATAAAACCTGCATCACCTCCAGAAATTGCTTTAAATTTACTATGTGTCCTTCAGCCACTGTACTGACATCTATAACATCCCAGAACAGCGTCATATCAGTCCCTTTGGCTGAGAGCACATTTACATGAGAAAGTAAGCAATATGTCCTCTCATAATAAGGGGAGTTTATGTTATTCTCATCCACTACATAAGAGGCATAAGTGACAGAGTGACGGGTATTACAGTGAAAATGAAACATCTTCGGCAACTCATCAGCTCTCCGTGGTGAGCGATAGAGAGAACGAGAGAGACTGATGGAACTTTAAGAACCTTCTCTGTTGGAAAAATGAAGGTCTGCATTGAGGTTATTGATGAACTCCTTTGCCACTCTTCCCCCTCCACATTCTCAAGGACAGAATAACGCACCGCATCGCTCTGAGAACAAAGCTCAAGTCCTGTTGTATGCATTTGCTACACCTTCCCTCTGCCAGTGATGAACACTGTTGGCTGGAGCGTGCTGACAAGCTGAAAAGAAGATAGTCATGAATCTTTAATGTTTCCTGTTCATAAATTACAGAGGTACAATCATCCTCGCTTCGGCTTTCTCCGCTCTGTGAGCTAGTTTGAGCTCTCATTAATAACTGAAACAGGGGGGCTTAAAGATTAGTGGCATACGAATCCCAGCCGTAGAGTGCATTGCACTGCTGAGCTGCATTGAGGATTAGGTTTTTTGAAATTATTCCCACCATTTAGCAAATAAATTACGTGTGTTAAGCAGTTTTATTATGTTTTAGCTTGTTTTCAATCCCTGCAATCATCCGGCGGCTCATGGTTACCTCCTTGCATGGAACTGAACCAGCAAATTTTAGGTTAACAGCTCTGAGCCTCAACCATTACAGTGCACCACCTGCCTTTTCTGGTCAAAACTGCAATGCAAGCAAATTCTACATCACAAAATGAGCTGCTGGCTTATGGGAACCCTGGTCATGGGTCATGCCCCTATCTAATTCTCCCTCTCTCACCACTTCATCCCTGTTTCCACTTCACTGACAAAATAAAATAAAATAAAATAAAGTAAAATAAAATAAAATAAAATAAAAATTTTAAAAAAATATATAAAATATAAATATTTAAAATAAAAAATACATAAAATAAAAAAAATATATAAAATAAATAAAATAAATAAAATAAAATAATCAGTTTTTCTCCATTGGTTTGGCTCATTTCTTGAAACAGAAATTACATTCTTAAAACAACATGGACAAATCTCCAAACCACTTGGCAATTGTTCACAACAGAACTGATTTTCTCATTCATTTCACCAAATTGCAAATGTCTAAGTACATGTCTCAATGTCTCAGTACATCTTTGCAAATGATTAAGTACAATTGTCAAAATTAGTCAAGAACATAATACCATGAATACCATATATGAATCCTTGGAACATTTGATAAATTTATTACAGCAATTGACAGTCAGGTGAAACTAGAACTTGACTAACGAAGGAGCTTTATTTACAGCACTGTAGGCTGTATATAATTTTCATTGTTTTTTGTTTGTGTGTTTATATTATGCTGTATACATTTTCTTTTTTACTCTGATGTATGGAGGTGACTTTATGTGTGTGAATGATAATGGCAGTATGAGTGCAATGTGTGATGTCAAACCTTGGAGGCTACTCTTACCATAAAATCCTATTTCTTTTTTCAGGTTTATACACAATTGTATTCTGTTAGCTAGACAAAAAACAGTACAGTAACCATTGTCAATGAAGGACTGGGCTAAGAATGAAAGGTGGACACGAGGGATATTTCAGTGGTCCTCTGCCATAATGACGAAACATCGAAACATTTTGACTTGCAGTGCTTACAATACCAAAGGGACGAAGCATTTTGGGGGCACTGACTGTTTAAATGAGAAGGAAATTTAGTTCTGAAGCATGAGTGAACAGTTTTGGGAGAGATATGAGCTTTTGCAAGTGAGCTATAGGGCCCTATAATACACCCGGCGCAATGCGACGCAAGGCGCAGCGCAAGTGTGCTGTTTGCGTCCGGCGCCGTTCGCGTTTTCCCGTTCAGCGCCACTCCTTAAATTAGTATGGGCGTGCTGGTCTAAAAAAGAGGTGTGTTCAGGCACATGTTTTGCTGAAAATAGACTAAGACCAACTCAAACCTGATCTTAGAATATTTTTTTGTTAGAGCGCGTTGAGAATGTCTGGGCGCGTCCAATTTCTGTTTCAAGAAATGAGCCAAACCATTGCGTGTTTTATGGACCTATTTTCAATTCAGAAAAACTGTAATAATGAACAATCGTATGAGTCAATAAGTGGCGCGAGCGCATTGAGAACCACTTTCTCAATACTTAGCACTTTTGCAACTCTTCACCAAGAACCTTTCTAAACAGTCTTGGTTTGGCAACAATGCACATCTCTCAAATTTCATGAATTCTTTTTTTACTCAGACACAACAACTGCCAAAACTCTTTGTACATACAGGCCAATTTGCACATCAATTTTTTCAAAACTGTTAAACTTTTCCAATAACATAATACAAAACTGTAGAGCAATTTGCATCAAAATATTTTAATGAAATATATTTTAAATCTTAAAATTAAATGCATAAAAACATTAATTAAGACACAGGGTGGACAGAGGCACCACGTGCAATTATAAACCTTGTCAGTTCTGCCATTCTGCTGCTGACATACTGCATGCTTGGGATTTGTATTTTGGATGTGAAATGAATTGCTTTGCCAAGCTGAAAGTTGGTTAGGAGAACTGTGTGAAGAGTTTTGCAAAAGTGACCTAAGTATTGAGAAATGTGTCCTAGCGTCTATAAAAAACTGTAAAGGGAATGGAAGATGACTGACTTTTATTGAACTCACCCATTTATTAAGAGAATAGGAACAACCCATTTCAAAAATGCGCCCTGGCGCACGGACCGTGCAAAAAGAGAGAGGAGTCGCTTTACACTTTGTGTTTAATCGTTAAAATAGGCAGTGTTGTGCTGAACTGTAGACTGTTTTGCCTAATGATCTTAGAGTTTTGAGAATGTAATTTCTGTTTCAAGAAATGAGCCAAACCAATGGAGAAAAACTGTAATAATGGTATGAGTCAATAAGTTTGAGAACCAATGCACTAACACCAAGAACTTTTCCAGTCTTGGTAACAATGCAGATGAGATCAAAACCCTCAATTTGTTTTTTTCCGTAGTCATCAAAACTCATCATTAATTAAGACACAGGGTGGACAGAGGCACCACGTCCTTGTCAGTTCTGCCATTCTGCTGCTGACTACCATATTGGGATGTATCATTACTCATTTCTGACTTCTCATTTATCCAGATGGAGAGAGGAGTCAGAAAGGCAGACAGAAACCTGTGGGTTTGTATTGCATATTGTATGCCTGTAGTGATTCATCCCAACAGCCCTTTGTAAGCCCACAATCTCAAAGGAACTACTGAGATCCTCATTGAAAACACTAGCTGGCAAGTATCTAAAATGCATATAAAACCAGCAAAAAGCTAAAACCTTAAATCGGTTTAAGTTTTTCTTCTTCTTCTTTTTCTTTTCTCAACAGGGTAAGCAACTTAACACTCATAAAGTACTCGCTATGACACAAGAACATTACATTACTACCACCGGCCAAGGCTAAAGACACCAAAAAGGCCAATAAACAAGTAATGGCAATAAACAAGACAGATTTCCGACCTGTAACCTTGTGATCAGGTCATCCTCTTCTTTAGAATAAATGAAAAATGACTGTGAAAGAGAAAAGCCAATATATTTATTCTTCAACCATCCAGTTTTTCAGTAGATTACAGAATGAAAAGCATGAAATGTCAAGGTCTTACAAATTCACAGCATTTTTTTTTTTTTTTTGCACTCCATTTGGTGGTTCCTCAAGGAAAGACCGTCTCATTCACACACAGAAACGCCAGGGAGGAAAACAAATCATGAAATTAATTCGTATATTGATCCTCTGTAAAATACTGAATTATAGTTTGAATTCTCACTTTTCTCATAAGGCCTTCTCTTCACCCTATGCTGTGCTTGTACAGCAGCTAGAATTACATCACGTCAGCCTCTGGGGAAGACGGAGGCCTTTTCCATTTCCACTCGCACTTATCAATAATCAAAATCCAATAAAATGGGCATTAAGTCAAATATGGCATCAATAAGAAGCGCTTCCCTTCGGCATTCGCTAACTGATGCGAGGTCTTCTACCGGGAACAAACCAGTGGGTTGGGGTGAGGTTTATTTTTGAAGGCTTAGTCTGACTATGATTACAGGATGTATGATCCATAATGACCCTGCTTCCAGGCTCTTGCCTCAGCCTCTTCACACGCCACCGTTCTCCCCGAGCTCTCTCACGTAGCAATCACTTCACTCATGCTATATGTCTAATCTGAGAGTATAATTCACAGTTTATCTCAAAGAGGTGGGAGCTAGGTGCTTTTCATTCACTATGGCACTATGCAGTATAATACAACTACAACCTAAATGTTCCGATAAGAATGCTGAAATGCATGTTTAAAAATATGAATGAAATGATGTATCTTTGCTGGAAAAAAAATACACACACACAGTGCACAAGAAACATGATTTTTATCAATGTTGAATACGGTTGTGTTGCTCAATATTTTTCATGGAAACTGATACATGTTTTATGGATTCTTTTAATAGAAAGTTAAACGAAATGTTAAAAGAGTAGTATTTATTTTGAAATAGAATTCTTTTGTAACAATGTAAAAGTATTCAATAGTGCTATCAATCAATTTGATGCATCCTTGCTGAGTAGAAGTATTAGTTTTATTAAAACCCCAAAATTGTTTTTACATATATATATATATATATATATATATATATATATATATATATATATATATATTAAACTGCAATTAAATCACAATTAAAGGGTTAGTTCACCCAAAAATGAAAATTCTGTCATTAATTACTCACCCTCATATCGTTCCACACCTGTAAGACCTTCGTTCATCTTCGGAACACAAATTAAGATATTTTTGATAAAATTTGATGGCTGAGTGAGGCCTGCATTGAAAGCAAGTTGATTTAAACTTTCAAATGCCCAGAAAGGTACTAAAAACATATTTAAAACAGTTCATGTGACAACAGTGGTTCAATCTTAATGTTATGAAGTGACAACAATACTTTTTGTGCACCAAAAAAACAAAATAACGACTTTATTAAACAATATCTAATAATGGGCAATTTCAAAACACTGCTTTATGAAGCTTCGAAGCTTTACGAATCTTTATTTCGAATCAGTGGTTCGGAGCGTGAAAGTCACGTGATTTCAGTAAACAAGGCTTTGTTACGTCATAAGTGTTTCAAAATTACAATGGTTCACATTGAAACAAAAGATTTGTAAAGCTTTATGCTGCTTCATGAAGCAGTGTTTTGAAATCGCCCATCACTATATATTGTTGTATAAAGTCATTATTTTGTTTTTTTGGCGCACAAAATGTATTCTCGTCACTTCATAGCATTAAGATTGAACCACTGTTGTCACATAAACTGTTTTAAATATATCTTTAGTAGCTTTCTAGGCATTTGAAAGTGTTAATTGTCTTGCTGTCAATGCAGGCCTCACTGAGCCATCAGATTTTATCAAATATATCTTAATTTGTGTTCTGAAGATGAATGAAGGACTTATGGGTGTGGAACGACATAAGGGTGAGTAATTAATAAGAGATTTTTCATTTTTTGGGTGAACTAACCCTTTGATATTAACCAAGAAAAGCAGATTTAATGCTAATTTAATTTCATGGGAAAGAGCCATAATTGGTCAGATTGCCAGTTCATTCCAATGAATTGATTGAACTGAAGTATTTAACATCATTAGAAAATATACTGTGTTTTTATATGATTAGAAAAAAAAATGTGCTTATGAACATAAAAAAGCCCCAGGGGGCAATTTTCCCCCTTAATAAGAAAAGTTAATTTCTAACACTGATCTCTTCTGAATGAAATATGTGGCTGTCCTCACAGAGACAATGACAGGACATGATGGGTAATTTCCAGTCTGAGCTGGAGTCTGTCAATATGATGGCAGTAAAGTCACACTGAATGACACATACATCCAATTCTGTAAGAAAAGAATCATGGGTGTCCAGACATACGATGTCTCCAGCATAGAACACCATTTAAAAATGACAAGATTGAAAACTTCAGGCCATTTAACAAAACACACACACATATATAAAATCAACACAGAGAGAAATGCTTACCCTGAGTGTCTGAGGAGATCTGGACGGTGCTCCCATAATGGTCACTTGTACCATGTCATCGACATGAACGTTCACACCATGGACAAACATGACGTCTCCGCTGTCAATCACGTCTCTTCTAGGAACCAGATTCAGGTTCTCATCTATTAAGAAGTTTGGGTTCGATACTTCAAACTCCACATCCTCATTTCCAGCGCAGTCATCAAACACCACTGCAGAAAAATGCACAAAGAAAAGGAGAGGTTGACATGTTAGCTTGTGAGAAATAAAGTCTAACATTTGAAATAGCGATATGGAGCCAAGTTGATATATATCATATATTGCCAAATAGATTAAGAGGAATGTTAACGGATAGCATTAACCACGGATAGCATTGTTAGGATGACCGCATTCATTCACAAGTCACCTAGTATAGCTCCCACAGTAAAAATTGTCAAGAAAGGGCTCCTTTGAGGTGATACATCTCTTATGGTTGATGAAAAATGGACTTGCTGTTGCAGAAAATGTCCCTGAAAAGGTGACTATGCCTGAAGAAGCTATCCCAGAGCTCATTCATCCATGAGCTAAAAGCAGGCAATAAATAAAATATGGCTCATTCATCAATGTATATATACGTGGAATAGAGAACTTTAACCCTCAATAATATCGACCCCACTTTCATCTTCACCAATCAGGTCTGACCGAGGAAGATATCGCCACACCGGTTCAGCTTATCCCCTCTGATCGTGTCCGTCTCCATCTTATCTCAACGCTCCATACCTCGCTTTCACTCTTTTCGTCCTCTGTGACATATTCATCCTCCCATTTCCTTTCCCTATCCCTCTTTCTCTCATCCATAACTCTTCCTTTCCTTCCTTTTACCACCTTCTTTGACACTAAGTTATGTTCTTGTAACTCAAGGTGACCTGGGGAGAGTAGATGTGAAACAGGCAGCATGAGCCAAATCTTCAATTTATTTTTTTCATGGTAGCTATTCCTGGAAATTTAACCCCCTTAATATTAAATGCCTGTATAGTATGCATTATGTTCTAACGGAATATTTTTCCCAATCAAATCAATCAATCAATCAAAAATATTTGGTCAAAAATACAATAAAAACAGTAACATAGTAAAATATTATTACAAAAATAACTGTTTTGTACTATTATATCTTAATATTTTAAAATATGTGATGACAAAGCTGAATTTTCAACAGTCATTACTAGTCTTCAGTGTCACATGATCCTTCAGAAATCATTCTAATATGCTCATTTTTAAGTAAAATCTCTTTTTATCTAAGTTGAAAACTGCTGTGCTACTTAATATCTTTCTGGAAACCATTTCTTTCCCACAATTCTTTAATTAATAGAACAGTTTGCAACATAAATGTCTTTACTGTCACTTTTAACTGGGTCAGGGAATCTCTGAAATGGCAAAGCTTGTGGGTTGTTCCCGGTCAGCAGTGGGTCGAGGTCGAGGAGGGACAAACCACAAACCTGCAACAGGGTGTTGGGCACCCAAGGCTCATCGAATGCATGAGGGCAACAAAGGCTATCCTGTCTGGTCCGAGCCAACAGAAAGTCTACTGTAGCACAAGTCCACTATTGAAAGCTCCTACAATGGGCACAGGAGCATCAGAACTGGACCGTGGAGAAGTAGAAGGTCGCCTAGTCTGATGAGTCCCATTTTCTTTTACAACACGTGGACGGCTGAGTACGTATGTGCCATTTACCTAGGGGAGTGATGGCACCAGGATGCACTGTGGGACGATGACAAGCCAGTGGAGGGAATGTGATGTCCTGGGAATGATCTGCTGGGAAACCACGAGCCTGGCCATTCATATGGATGTAAATTTGTTGTGTGCCACCTCCCTAAACATTGCTGCAGACCAGGTACACCCCTTCATGACAATGGCATTCCCTGGTAGAAGTGGCCTCTTTCAGCAGGATAATGCACCCTGCCACACTGTACACATTGTTCAGGAATGGTTTGAGGAAAATGAAGAGTTACACTGCAAAAAATGCTGTTCTTACTTAGAGTTTGTGTCTTGTTTCTAGTCAAAATATCTTAAAGTTCTTGAATCAAGAAGCATTTTCTTGACAAGTAAAAAATATTTTCTTGTTTTCAGGAAAAATAAGTCAAAATTGAGTCAGTTGTTCCTTAAAACAAGCAAAATAATCTGCCAATGGGGTAAGCAAAATAATCTTATTTCAAACTAAAAATAAGATATATAATCTTGTTTTCAGTTTGGATTAAGATTATTTTGCTTACCCCATTGGCAGATTATTTTGCTTGTTTTAAGGAAAAACTCACTTAATTTTGACTTATTTTTCCTGAAAACAAGAAAATAATTTTTACTTGTCAAGAAAATGCTTCTTGATCTAAGAATTTTTAGATATTTGGACTGGAAACAAGACAAAAATTCTAAGTAAGAACAGCATTTTTTGCAGTGTAAAGGCGTCGCCCTGTCCTCAATATTCCCCAGATCTTAATCCAATTGAGCATGGGATGTGACCAAAAAGTTTGCTCAATGGTAGCTCATGCCTCGTTGATTCTGCACTGTTTTGGCGGCACATGGAGGACCAACAGCATTTTAGGCAGGTGGTCATAATGTTTTGGCTCATCAGTGTACACATGCAAAGGCATACACATTAAAATCCTTCACAGATTCAGCCTTTGAACCTTCAGTGTTTTTTTTTTTTTTTTTTTTTTGAAATTCAATTACATCCATAAAAGCTTAAGTGAGAACTGTAACTGACTATAGCCCGTTTAAATACACCATTTAAATGCATTCAATGAAGATTTCATTTGAGTAAGTGAGCTGGAACAGTGCCAGTACCATTATTTTGCGTTCACTCAGAAATTGCATTTCCGTTCAAAACGACTAATGTGACAACACCAGCTCCACACAAAAAAAAAGAGGTGTTTGGCATGACACGTCAATAATGAATGCCTTGGTGACCAATTTGCTTAATTGCTTAGCAATCTTGATATACGCTTCGCACTGCAGGACGCCAAAAGTGAAAAAAAAAAAAAAAAAAATCAACCTTTGAACACCTCAACACCTGAGCTACATTCACGACTACTCTTTCCTCTCCAAAACGGCTTCCTTTGTGAGCCACACTGGTTGTTCGGATTAAAATAATAATAATAATACATTATGTATTACTCGGGCAAGCAGGTGTAGGTGCAAGACAAAGATATTGTCTTGTTCTCTCACTTAAACATTCACCACCACACTGTACAGTGCATCCTCAAGCGAGGACTGCGGTGATGCTAACAGCGTTAGCACAGTATGACCACAGAGCTTCTCACATATCGGGTCCGCTAATTGAATTGAGGCAGAATCAGTAATGTGACACCCTATCGATAACCTCTACGAACACAGGTGATGAAACTGCAGGTAATCGAATCAACAGTCACATTATTGCCTGCGGAAGCACCTGTTTCTATCGGAAGAGATCATTTAATGGTGTAGAGAAGGGTATTGTAATGCCTTTCAAGAGAATTCCACTTTTTGTGTGAGATTTCTTTTACACTGTAAGTGATCAGGACACCTATAGGGGTAAGAATAAGTACATTACTTCAAGTTTCAAGTGGGAACTTCAACTGCAGACCAAAAACAAGCAAACCATGTGTAGGTTCGTGTGGGGGGAGGCTCTTTCCAAGAAGCAGGCGGTGAAGCAGGATATTATGCGTTATTGTGTTTGTTGAAGGAAAGACTCAAAAATACTGTATATCTGTGGTGAGCGATACATACAGACAATTAGCACATTTAGGTAATTCAGAACACCTAGAGAATAGCCATCACATTATATGTATTACAGTATCATGTCCTTTAATGCAATTCAAAAGCTAAATCTATGCTGTCATAGTAAAAGAAATTGAATCAGAATGTGATGATATAAAACATCTTTCACATGATTTTTTTCTTCTTTGTCACCAATGTCCCTAATGAAATTTTTTTTTTTTTTTAATATATATTTTAAGACAAATAAGACAAATATTAAGCATGGTATTATCAAGACGTGGTTAAGTTAAATAATTATCAAAATGCAAAATTAAATTGGCTTTAAGCCAGGGACACACTTAATGTTTGTAATGCCGATTATGAATGTAATTTGATACTTACGACTGATCATGCCAGTTGCGTTCAGTCTGTGTTTACAGTTGGTGTTTAAATGCCGTGTGTAAGTATTTAAATCTGCTTCAGTCGAAGGAGTTTATGTGTATTTAGCTCTGTCTAAGAACGTTTTAGCTAGTCGTTAAGTGTGTTCCCGACTTTAAATGAAATATCATATGCAAATATTTGCATCATATTTAGCAACATTAAAGTAGTATGATGTTAATATTTTCTTTCAAATCCACTATTATAGTACAACAGGGTTGTTATTGTTTACTAAAACCATAAAAGATAAAATATAAAAAGTACACTTATTTATTTAATACTTATTTCATTTACTTTAAATTCATGTACTTAAAAATAACTAACTTCATAACTAAAACTAATAAAATAATTTAAAAAATGTATAAACATTTAAATAATACAAAAATATCAAAACACACAACTAAATTACTAATTTAATTTAATAGTCATTAAAATTAAAATGGAATTTTTAAAATGGAATTAAAATAATTCCAAAAAGTAATAACAAGTATAACAGTATCTCAATAATACAAAAATAATACTAGAGTACAGTACTGTTAGACATATGAATATATAGACAGTACTGTGCAAAAGTCTTAGGCCTCTACCAGCTTTGTTGTTTTATGTTTTAATGACCACCCATATTTATTTTTCTGTCTCTTTATTAAGATACAAACCGATATGACCGGTTTGGACTACAACAAGGTGGTGACATCATAAAGCCTGCAATTAACATAAATCCCTCCCACGGGAACACGCAACAAAGTGGGCGAGGCCATATCGTGCGGCATTGTGGAAGCGGAAGAGTCGTCTACACCGGACAGATAATAGAACCCATTATAATCAGTGATACTGTCTACGCTGGATGTGGCGCTGAAGACACCTTCCAGAATGCACACGAGTTTAATGCTGGATTTGTACCAAGGCTATTACTGAAAGGATGAAGCAGTTCCCACTTTAAAAGCAGAAGCTGCTATCTTATGGGCCCCTAACTGTAAGTACGTTTTATTGTTTGTACATGTCTCTTTAAAAATATTATGTTGCTATTTTTTGGTTGCATCAAGGACGTAAACAAAGACCAGCGTGTTTTGGTTCGCTAACCAGTTAGCTAAATTCTATTGCATACTTCTCCAACAAATGTCAACAAACACCAACAAACGTTATATGTTCATAGGCAAAGAGTTGTTCAAAAAGGCTACTTTAATCAGGATAAAACCGTATATTGAAACCTAACAAACAGCAGTAACATTCACAAGTGACAGCATATCTAAACACTTTGACACAAATACAAACAGAAATATTTACCATTCATAAACATCCTTTAAAAGCCGTGCTTGTAGAGGTTCTGATTGACCCTCTTTATCATCACTGCTATCTGGGTCTGAATTCGGGCTCAATTTTATATGGCAATATAGACGCCATTATTTACATTTCCACCGAAGCACACGTAACAACTAATGGTAAGGGGCATGGCGGCTTCCGGACATTTCAGCGAATCACAATAAACACTGGACCAGCAAACCAATCTGAGCACATTGCGTATGTTCGGAGGGAGTGGTATCATAGAACCAGGAAGTCAAACCAACCATTCAAATGACAATGGAAACAGCGGTGTAGAATAAAGGTAAAATATATGCAAAAATACAGAGATTTATATATATATATATATATATATATATATATATATATATATATATATATATATATATATATATAAACTAAGCATTAAGACATGTTAAACTGCACCCCATAAACACAATCAAGCCTAGAAAAAAAAAAAAGAAAAAAAACAGTGAATCGCCCCTTTAAGCAAAAATCAGTATTTAGTGTGACCTCCTGGATTTCTTCCAGTTTCTCAATGAAGAAACTCTGAGAAACTTCTAATCAGATTTTGAAAGTTTTCCTGGCCTTCCATTCCTTTTCCATTTAATTTCTGTTTAAGAGAGCCGGTTCCTGCTATTGCTGAAGTGTAAGGGGAGGTCAATAAATACTTGCCACCTACAGAAACCATTTTTTCAGATTTTTTTTTTTTCTTTCTGTTTCTTTCAGTACTGTTACAGTACTATGTGTATATATATATACACACACACACACACACACACACACACACACACACACACACACACACACTCTGGTTTGAAATCCTCAAGGAATGCATACTGTATGTTTGGTCAAACATATATACAGCCCTCACTACAGGTCCTGCATGTGACAAAAAAGACACAGAATCACCAGGGGAAACAGAAAGATCATTCCGGATTCTATTCTTTCTGTCTTTCCCTTACAGTTACTCATAATCATCAACAGCAGTAGCACTCCTCAGCTGCTGCGAGGACTACAGTCATAGTCAATCTCTCACACTCTGAATGTGATGTGGACCTGGGTTAAGACACTGGGAGAGCTAGACTGAGGGTCTTAATGAGCTCCCGTGTTCATGTCTCTCTCCAGGCCCCAGGGACCGTAGCAGTGTAGTGTGTGCCGCTGTTGTGTGCTGAGATCTGCTCTTGCACCTTGGCTGTAATGAGTTCAGTCTGTCTGTCAAACTACCCACCGATCACTATTGTTGTTGTTATCATCAACAGAAGAATTGCAGAGCTCAAAGGAACACGCGTGTGCTGTAATTATACTCTCAGCTTTGTTTTTTTCCCTATAGCCTTTCAACTTGTTCATGTGTGTTTTTGTTGTTGGTTTATTTTCTAAATGTCCACTTTTAAGCAATTCCTCCTCTTGTTCATCTCAGTCTCGCTCGTCTAAATCTTCTTCTCGCCTGTGTTTCTCAACATCTCACAAGCCCTTTGTCAAATTGTGTTTTGTGATTGCTGGTGTAACAATAGCCATATATCTTAGGTCAGACAGTTAAAAGAGGGACCAAGGAAAATAAAATGATACTCACTGGCAGCAGGTTAAAATGGGTGTATAACATACACGAGTGTCACTTTTGTTGCTTTAGCCATAAATATTTCTAACCGTCCATAAAACAATATTTCATATCAGTTTAAAAAATATATATATTTTTGAACCAATGACATAGTCATAGTTTCAAAATTAGAGAGCTGTTTTTCTATTCCCTATATGTTGGCCATTGTGTCACACACAGCATCATAGATTTCAGAATTAGCCTAGAAAGGATGGATGGATGGATGGATGGATGGATGGATGGATGGATGGATGGATGGATGGATGGATGGATGGACGGACGACAACATTTCCATAAACTTTTTTTTTTTTATATACAAAGTTTCTAGGGTAAAATGTACATATACTGTATGTATATCTTTTGTATGCATTACTGTAGCTCCTGTAGGAAATATATACTTTAAGTCTTCGAATGTATACATTAGGTCTTCATTTTCAATTTCTGCCATTTTAATCGCTTTTTTCCTTTGCTCATTTTAAATGGTCCTGCAGGTGGCAAAAATAAGTTGTACAAACATAATCCATATAATCAATTATTATGAGCACATAAAAGCTGAGTGTTTAGCAATTTTAGAAAAAACTGAAAAATGTTTAAAATGTTTCAGGTGAATTATGTCACACCAACAAGACACTGTTGAAACTGCTTCAAATTTCATGTCGACTACCCATATATTGCTTCATTGAGATCGGGAGGGGCAAAAATTAGGCATCCAATATAAACTGCATACAGGAACTACATTTTCCACCAAGATAAAATATGTTAAAATATGCATGTTGCAACAAGATGCATGATGTTGCATGTAGACACATGCTGGGTACCAAAAACAGCAACTTGTTCAATAAACATTTTCCCATCACTCTCTGAGGCAGCACAAGAATGATAAAATACGGCAATTACACGTCTAATGTGCATCCTTCTCTCTTCATTACATTGCATTAGAGCTAAAAAGCTTCCTGTCTTTGTCGGGAACTGAAAACATTAGAGGGAACCTACAAAATTGTCCAGAAATCATATGAGCGCACATCATGTTGTCATTACGAATATCCAAATATGTACTGTAAGTAGGAACTTCCCAAGAGAACACAACATGTTGACAGAGCCAAAAAGAGTGATTACACCATTCTACTCAAAAGAATATCAGTTAACTCTTTCTCTGCCAGCGTGTTGGGTACTTCAACTCATTACTAATTACTTCTTAAAATCTCTATAAACCTTGACCGGATAGACAATAGAAAGGAAACTCGTTTAATAATTTAAATATGAGTCAAACATGGAATAGTTTAGCCTTTTACAGCTTTTTAAAACAATTTAGCTTTAAGAAAACATACTATTAATACTTAAAAAAAATAAATACATAAAATTAGTACGAATAGTGATGTCATGATACCAAAAATCTAGTAGCTGGTACCGATACCACCACAAGTGCACAATACTCAATACCAAAGTTGATACCACGGTAAAAAATATACAAATAAAACAATGCTATATATTTTTTTCAGGTAGGTCTAATAGTAGTAAGTAAAAATACCACAGAAATGTAATAATCAAATATAAAATAATTCTGCGTAGTCATAACTGTATAAATTGAAATATAGATTAATTCCATATTTAAGCTTTTCTTTTGTTGTTTGATAGGGGTGTCACGAGATCTCGCGAGACTAAAATGTGACGAGATTTCTCGTCGAGGCGAAAAGTAGTCTTGTGATATTGCCATGACAGAGTGGTTAGGATGATTAGGAAAGAATCAGTCTTTGTCAGGTGACGTCACACTCGTGAAAACCGAAGTGCATTATGGGTGTCGCCGCCATTTTTTAGGTATCCAAACACTTTCTGTATCAGTGCAGAGTTGTTTTTTCTTTGGCTTCTTTTCATTGTAAAAATGGCACACTTTTGTTGTGTGAAAAGCTGCAATAATATGTCCCACGATAGAAAATGTCAAAAACTTTACTACGAGATTAGATTTAGACGGTTTCCTACTTGAAAAAAGGCTGTACGGAGAGTATGTAGAGGCAATAACAGGTGCCGGATCGCATGGGTTGCAGCGGTGAGACGCAAAACATCACTTTCATCGAGATATCTCCATTCATGTATGCTTGCTTTCTACATTTTCACGAAGGTAAGTTAGAGATTTCTGTTTTCTAAAGTAGCAAACGTTATATCAATGCATTGTTTTGAATTGTATGTGCTATGAAACAATAGTCAATTTAAACTTGAATGAATATGTCTACATTTTTTTTATTATTCTCAATTTTGCTAAGGCTTTTTCCATTTTTATTTTATATATTTAGGTACAACATTTTTGCTCAGTATCCATATACTGCTTATAATTTTCAGACTACTTTTTACAGCTTTGGTCTTATGTAGCTAAAAAGCTTTTCATTTCATTGCAGATCAGCCTGCTTAAAGATTATGGAGACTGACCCCACCATCCCTCCCTATATTAGGACCACATCAGCATTAAACACAGGGTGTGTCTCAATCAGCTCCCTAGTTCAGTAGTTAGCACACTGATCAGGACTGTCTCAGTCACAACATTTTTGTACATAATATACTGATTCAAGAGCTCAGAGCTGATTGAGATGCACACACAGACACTTAGTAAGGAAAAACAATGCAGTCAGCTGACACTATGGTCCATCAGGCTGGAGAAAGTGATCATCTTCACACTGAGAAGATGCAGGAGGCTGGAGGAGATGGTGATCTGCATGTGTAGAAGTAAACCGACTTGATGTACAGGATTTCTGATGTTTGTTTTGGAGATGATGATGTTAATGTACTATACAGGTCTGGCAAACCTGGGAACCTTTATGGCGTTATTACAGAACATTCAATGAAACTGTCATATCTATATGCAAACCTGGAACTTTCAGCTGTATGGGCAGACAGAGATGATTTGTACAGAAATATGTCTCCTTTGTTTAAATGCAGAATAGCAGATTATTGACCGTTTTGAGATTTGAGCACGAACAATAAAGCATGTATAATTATATTTTTCAAAATGTTGTTTGTCTTTTTGTAATCACCATTTCAACAGCCAAATGAAGTATGCAAACCAAATGTTGTACACAGGTATATGCACTTACAGCGTTAACAAGATAATTAATAATATCCACAATCTGTAAACCAGATATTTAACTTATCCGTGAATGAGGATGGATGCAGTGATGTTATAAAATCATGCCAGAATAAAAAAAATATATATAAATTTATTACATTTTAAGATATTTTAATCACAAATGAAATGGCTGTATTGGCTTTTGGACAGTTAAACTGAATGAACTTTTGACACTTCAAAATCTTTAAAATAACTTTATTTGTAGTAAAATATAATTAAAACCTTTTGGATTCAATAAAAGAGATCTAGTTCCTTGCATACTTTTCATATCTTTGTTTTTATTATTATCAAGGCTTTTGGACAAAAAAAAAAAAGAGAGACCTATAACGTCATTGAATCAGACAACACAGGTAGATGGAGGACAATAACTTATAAATTATTTTGGTTCTAAAGGTATAATATAACAGAATGTACTATAATAAAATACACTATTAAATTCTACATACATTTATTATGATGAATTGTTTATTGTGATATACATTGGTTTGCGTAAAGAAAAAATGCACGAAAAAGGGGTAGTATTACATAGTTCAAACTTCTAAACACTAAACCATCCTTAATCAGGCACTTATGATATAGTTAACACGATATCATCATCATTATCGTTCATTATCAATCATTATTTATATTCAGACCTTCGTTCAGAATATAAAATAAATCCTGCACCTAGCCATTAGTGAAATGTATGTGGGCTTCGAGGGATTTATAGTTTTTAAATTGATCACTAGTATATGCGTTTATACCATAAACAAGATCGTTTACCATATTTAAGTATGATGATTTAGGCAGCAATGCGGGGTCAGCAGCACTCCAACTTACTGCAGTCAGTTTGTACAGATCTATGTTATGAATGGATGACAATTTCTCCAAATAACGGTCCCTGGCATCTTTGGTGAGTTTATCGCGATATGACTTTTTCACAGTTTCTTGTGCTTCTTAATTTTTGCGAGTTATTTACTTGTTATCTCTACTCTTGTAATCTCTTTCATTCTCAGAGTCAGCAGGGATACCACAAATATGGCGCCGCGGTGACGTCACACACAACAAAATCACGTGTCTGACAAAGACGATATGCCACCGCTACGTTTACATTACGGCTCCACTGTCGTTTTGCTTTGTATTTAAATAAAAAAAACATTTAATTCAGTTGGATAACGGTCGCCGCCGCTCTATATTTACAGAGTACGCGCGAAAGTTAAAGTAAACACGAGGGCGCATTCAAACGCGATTTCAATACCCCGCATTTTGAAAGCGGCTCCCTGATGCATGCAGATATCTTCCAATATGAAAGCCAATAGTAGACAGTAGCATGTTTTAAAGGCTGCTGTAACGAAGAATGGACGGAGACATGCTGTTACACATGCTGTTCACATAACCAACGCGAATATACGGCAAGACAGGCATTTTGACATAACTGTGTGTGTATTTGAACGTTTATGTGTAATAAACCGCGGAAATCTGTGTGCGCTTTGGTTGAGAGCGCACTGACCGAAGACCGACTCTCAGAGAGCATGCACAGTTTTTTCTCCCTAGGACATAACTTACATTTTATTTCACCGTAACGTTCATGCCTACCTCCTGTGTCAAAAAAGTGAAGTAATTGGAATATTTCCATTCTGCAAAACAGCCACTAGCTTCTGCCGACATCTTCAGACAGCGACTACGCAGCCAACTGATTCGAAGTTGCGAACTCACGCGCAACTGCACTACAGCTAACGATTTTAAAGAGGCAGCGTTCACTTTTACCTTTAGACAACAAATTTAGATTTTAAATTCAATATTGATTTAAACAGAACTGTTGAACTAATTTACAGTATGTACCGCAAGTACATTATATGTAACTGTAATTAAAGGTGGTACAGAGGATGTTTTGTTTTATACATTTTTGCAATATTACTTGAAACTGTCTTTACTAACTGATGAAAGACTATTTATTAGGTGCACTGAAAGTAATAATATTAATATACATCATCTGTGCATGAGGTAGGGCCTTAAAAACATCAGCCAATCGCGTAAACGATTGGCCCTCTGGCTTGTCGGAGACGTGCGCGGATTGGCCCTCTGGCTTGTCAATCACTGCCATGACGTTCCTTGTGAGAGACGCGCGGCTGTGCGCTCTAGTAACTTTCCACACTCCGCATGCAATGTTTTTGTCAGGAGACAGGAGTAACAACTGCAGATTATGAGTCACCTGCGGTGAGTCCGACATAATGAATCCACGGCTTTAGGTCGCTAACACACTTAAAGTGCATATTGCAGGTTTAACATTTTTTTCGAGATGAATATATAACCTTGTACAAAAATACCATATAAAAAGGTACTGCAGGGTTTAAAAATGTTTTTGCGAGACATAAGGGCATTAATTTAGTAGATAAAGTGACGGTCTCTGTAAAAACCGCTTTTTTTTCAGCGTCGCGTCATTTTACGTCACTACAGGGAGATGTTCGCAGAGCTCTGTGTTGATTCAGTGCAGAATATATTGGTATTTAGCAACAGCGGCCGTGAATCAGTGTGTTTTCGGTAGTTTTTGTATTCTATTTATCATCGTAATGGTAAATGATTGTGTTTGTGGAGGTTGCACAAACTTCAGCCCGTCAGGACATCGAGTAGGCCTACAGAGGTTTACTAACAAGAAAAACTACGCTGCTATCTTCTGTGCCGGGGTTTGTTTTGTGCAGTTTTGTGCAGGTGAAGAGAAGGGACTTCACTTCAGCATCTGCGTCGAAAAACGCGTTCATTTTAGACTGGAGGATTATCATCCTGGCGATATGATAGAGTTCAACATTGTAACAGTTAATACTTCTGTAAATGATTATATTAAATGAATAAACTTACACACGCTATGCTTCTTCACCGTTTTTACTTGAATCAATTTCAACACTGATGAATACAAATTATTTACACATGCATACAGTCTCACACTCACACAAAACAGTTTTGAATGATGTGCTGGTAATGTAAATACTCCAATTTCATGCATGCCATGTATGTAAACTTATATATACACATTCAAGTTCACACAACTACATAATCACGGCGTCATATACATCCTCACACTATCAGTGAATGGGCACGGAATAAACTCATAACACAGAATTATTGAATAAAGGATAACATGAAATACATACAGTAACACTATATGTTTGGCCGCCGGCGGGAGACATATCACCGATCCGTCAGAGATGCAGCTCGATGAAGACTTACGGTGCACATTTTAAGTTTTGTGTTTGATTATTACATTTGCTAACTACCAAATCAGTCGTGATGAGAAACGGCTATATCACGTAACGTTAGTGTGGACGGATATTAACGCGTGTGACATAGGCCTACGCTTGATCAAAGTTTATTCGTTTCTGTTATTAGTAATCAGTTAGGCCTACTCCTAGATGACCAATATATTTTTTTTTTTTTTTTTTTTTTTTTTTAAAAAGGACAATGCACATTAATTAACACAAGAAACAAGTCTCTTATGTAAATGTGCCAGATTTAGCCA
Source organism: Megalobrama amblycephala (assembly GCF_018812025.1). Classification (NCBI taxonomy): domain Eukaryota; kingdom Metazoa; phylum Chordata; class Actinopteri; order Cypriniformes; family Xenocyprididae; genus Megalobrama; species Megalobrama amblycephala. Next base: position 8,522,497 of record NC_063062.1, on the reverse strand, counting down.
TTCTGGCTAATTTTCATCTGCAGTCCCTTTATGTTATACACACATTACAGTACATGTTCAGATGTTCACATGAATGTTCTGATTCATGATAATAATCCTTACAATATTGTGATCTGAGCACATGTCGTTACCTAACGTTATATCTGTAAGCTAACACCGGTCTCTGTCCTGTTCTCCACTGCTTCTCCTCACACAACAGCTCAATTTGTCTCTTTTGACCGTTATTCTGTCTAATTCTGGCCTGTCCCTGCTCTCTTGACCACATAGCAGGCTAAAGTATGGCTGTGATTAGTTATACGAGTATAAATAAGCATTTACAATTTCCTCAGCATCCGAACTGTCATTGCGATCCATTGTTTTCCTATAGTTTATATTGATCGCGTTCCCTTCAGTGACGTCACGTCCGATTTGGCATTTTTCAGATGCGGAAGTAAAATTCTCTCACAAAAAACGACTCCAGAAGCCTATGTAGCGTATTTATGCGTGTTTTTTCAAGAAAATCTATTTCATACATTATTTTTCTACACATTGAATCACTAAAGCTCTAACCTGCAATATGCCCTTTAACGATTGTAAGGCCGATTATGAATGTAAATTGATACTTTACGCTCAAACGCGTCCAGTCAGAGCCAGTTGCGTTCAGTCTGCGATTACAGTCGGTGTTCAAATTCCTTGTGAAAGTATATAAATCTGCTTCGGGAGCAGGAAACAATCGCTGTATGTTGAGCACAGTCTTAGAATGTTTTAGCTAGTCGTTAAATTTGTGCCCGGCTTAATAACACAGCGAATGCCAGTGGTAAACAAACACTGAAGGAGGGGGGTTGTTCTTCCGCATGCGCTCATTTCAAAAACTCAGTCGACGAAAACATCCCCTGTACCACCTTTAAATTACCTAAAAATAAACAGTAATCCCTTAGTTTACTTTTTCAGTGGATAAGTAATTTAATTACACCCAACACTGTATATGAATATGTAAACATTCACAAACTCAGCAAACTGGCAGCACTAGTATTAATGACAAACATATATAAGCCTTAATTAAATAATTTAATAATCAATTAAAAAGGAATTTATTCCTGTATGATATTACGCTGTACCCACATTGGACCAGTGGTTTGGAAAATGGATGGATGGATGATCTTCATTTGGCACGACCCTCACGGTGCATTATGGGCATTTTCTACCGTACATTGGTTGTACACTCGTTATTGCGGTGAATTATGGGATTGAATGAGTGCACTATGGTTTCGGACACAACTACAAAGCTGTTCCCTCAAATAGTGCCCTATTTACGTGTATGGGGACGATTTCAGACACAGCCTTGGTATGCGCAGATCTTTTTCTTCGCATGGATCCTGTAGATGCTGTACTCTTTCATATGATGTGTAACAGTGTAAAATGCTTACTTTTATCTGTGAAATTCAAATGCTCAAATAAAAACAAAATTTCGGCTATGAGTGTATTTCTTTCTTTCTTTTTAAACCGAGAAAAAGAAAAAAAAACAAACAAACAAACAAAAAAAAAAAACAACCAGCATGACATGAGCGATCACCCCTCCATCTCCAGCTGTTTTGCTTTCACCTCAGCTCTGTTTGTTAGGTGCAACGAGGGTAACTGGTTAGTGCAGTGTCTCTACCAAAGTCAATACAAATCAAATCCACTGAAGTTTCCTCTTTGAGCACTTAACCTTTTCAACTCTGCCGTTAGTTCTTTTATCTCTCTCAACACAAAAGCTTTCAGGGCCATTTTTAACAAAAAATGCATACACCAACACACACAAAAGCATCGTCAAACATCCCTGCTTGCCGGCATAATTGAGGACGGCCCGGAAAACAACCATTTGTTCTTAACAAATAGCAAAGTCAAAAGATTATTCTACGGGGAAAACCAAATCAAGCAAAGACGTAGTAAATCTCTCAAGCGCCATGTATCTGCTCATTTCCCTTTCCATTACCCCATTTTAGATTGGTTTCAATGAGAAGGGTAAGCTCTTTATAGTGTGCCAGTAGCAAAGCAAACAGTGTCAGGTATTTCAAAAGCAGAGCAGTGAGTGTTTGATGGTATTGTATGTTTGTTGCTGTAGAGGACAGGAGTGTTTTGGAGAGCGTATAGCTATGGGCCACTTTGATGTTAGCTGTCAATAGCAGACCCCTTTCGTCTTAAAACGAGTGTTGTTGAGCTCAAATTGCATCGTGCAACGAGGATTAGCTTGCGGGAGTTGTGCGATGAGCCTTGTCAGGATTCAAATACACACATAAACTCGCTTATACACAATCGAACATTTTATCAATGATATGCACATTACATAACAATAAAGCCCAGATCTGATAATTGCTAACAGCATTTCATTTACTTATTAAAGCTGTGTCAACAACTGATAAAGATAAACCTCAACAGAGCGCAACAGTAGTTCCGGTAGTAAAAATCTCATTAACTTCGTCTACAGAGTAATTGATTTTTAACAATAACATATAAACCTTTCCAGACAGACCATACCATGAGCGCTGAGGTTCTTAAGTGATGATTTATGTTTGTAGAAGCCGAATCAATATGATTTCTTCTTAGATTTATTAATAATAATAAAGAAATCTGAAAAGTCACTGTTAGCATGGAAATTAAAACTATGCCAAATAAGTTCATCAGCAAACTTCCATGAAGCATTGCACATGACTCACTGCAACTGTTTAAGTTTCCTTAATCTCTACATTCTACATATTTGTATAAACCTAAATATTTTTGCAATAAACAAATATATTGTTTTATACTTAGAATTAATAACTCAAATCAATAGTTTTATATTGAACTGACATTTTTGATTGCGATATTCACAATGCTTCATGAGATGCAAAGTTTTTAGCCTCATTTATTGCTTCATTTTTTTCCCCTCAGATTTTCAAGTTTGTGATTTATGTGATTCAATGATTTGTCTCAAATATCTCATTATTAAGGAATTCAATAGGGGCAAATGAATGGGAAAAATACTTCCGGAAACAAAACCACTGAAAACCTCAACACAGGCTCATTGGAAAAACATTTTTTTTTGTGCAAAACACAAAATATGTACTAATACGTACATACCACTGCAGAAGAAATGAACACTAGAGGCAGTAAAACAGCATGCACTTTAAATCGTTTTCATACACAATTATGATTACAGGGCTAGATTATGGATTAATAAAAACTTGTTTTCACATGGCTACTTGCACAATAATGTTATGATAGTGCATGATTTGTAAATGAATATATTTTGGAGTTTGTATCACTTACCCAGCTCCAGATATTCAGTTTTACTGACGTAACAAGCTTGCTCGGTAGCTCAGCTGGTACAGAATTGTACTGGTGATGCAAAGAGCTCGGATACAAATCCCGTGAAAGACGAGTCACGGTACAAGAGTTCAAAAACAAGCTAAAATACCATGGTTAAGGTTGTGTTTTTATGTCACATTTGCTTTTGTTAACACTATCGGGTAGGTTAGCGCCACTCACCAGACATTTCAATTCAGGACTGCTGTGATACATACAAACTACAACATCATAAAACGTTGCCATATTCATGTTCTTTTCCAGAAAAATCTAAACACGCTTTACACGAAACGTGCACGATGCAAAGTATTTTGCGTTTTGCAAAAATGTTGACACTAAAATTTTTCTAATAAGCCTGGGCTGGAAAACCTACACACATCATCTGAAATAAAGTAAATTGTTTAAAACTGAAAGTGTAAAAGCATATGTAATACTGCCTCACATTAAAAGTGTGTGATATTAACAATTCCAATCCTTTAAGGCAGGAACACACCAAGCCGACAGTCGGCTGTCGAGCAGTTTTGTTCGTCGGCCGACTAAGTTTTCTCAGTGTGTTCCGCAGCGTCGGCTGAAGTTGGTCCTCATCAGCTTTTTTTCGGCCGATTTGACATGTTGAATCGGCATCGGAGCTCATCGGTCCGTCAGGCCATCTGATCATTCTGATTGGCTGTTCAGCTACTGCCACCTGCTGGTTCGGAAAGGCATTTCATCTTACGCAGGCGCAGAACGGACGTGCTACTTGGCCGTCGGGTGCCGAGCGTCAGTGCCGTGGTGTGTCAGGGCAACTTTGGACACAGACGCTGCCGACATGAGCCAACCCCACAGTCTGCTTTCGTCGCCACAATTTCGTTGGCGTCGGCTTGGTGTGTTCCTGCCTTTAGAGCCGGAGTTCCAAAACACATTCCTGGAGTCTCCCCAACACTGCATGTTTTCCATGTCCTTAATCAAACACACCTGATTCAGATCATCAGCTCATTAGTTGAGACTCCAAGACCTGAAATGGGTGTGTCAGATAAAGTAGATATCATTGCTTTTGTCAATTAAAATGTCCACTCTATTTTTAATGGCTGATGGTTTAATCACCATTAACTAGCTTATTAGAATGTGAGGATGTTTATCTGCAGTCGAGTAAACAGTCTCACACAAGATTTGGCTCAGTGGGGGGCAATGACTGGGATGACATTTCAGTGGCCCATACCCCTGATCAGAGGTGAAACAACCAGTTTGATTCAGCATTTGATCTCATAGCACTAGCCAATCCTGCTTCATCTCTCTTTGGTTGGGTTCTTCTCCAGCTGTGGGCTCTTCAACTGAAGCCTCCGTCTAACTCAAGCCTTTCATGTTGAGATTCTCAGATAAAGACCATTAAAGGGCTGATCTAACATTCACTTTAGAAGTCACAAACATGGCTTTCTGCTCCATGGGTGGGCCAAAAGCCCATTTTCCATGCAGTGCACTGAGTTTTGACATATTAATACTGTAGAGATACAAGCAACCTTTTAAAGCCAACATTTGAAGCTCAAAAGCAAAAGAGCAGCAATGAAGAAATGTCTACTCAATGACTATATGGTCTGCACAGCTTTATAAAGACATCAATCCTTGGGTAAAAGCTGTTCTTACACTCTGCTGAGATTACCACCCTTGGCCAACCAACCACATTTTCGTCTAATGTATCGAAACTCCAGCTTGTATCCGCATTCGCCCTTTTGGGAGTTACAGACAGGTCAGCGGACTACAAAGATGTCAAATGTAATTGAAGGTAAGGCTCTAAACCAGCTCAGTAATCCCACACGTTCTCCACTCACCTCCACCTACTCACCTCTTTGGTTGGCGTTGGTCTCAAGGGCTCTCTTAACAAGAGCAGCCTGATCCTGCAGAACTGACCGTCCTCATCATCCTGGCCTGCTTTTCTCTCACAACGGCTCACAAGTACTCACTCAGTTAGATCGCAGTGTCTTGAAAAGGATCGTTAAATATTGCACCTCAGTCTGGACCGGAAAGACAAACCCACTGGAATTCCTTCAGACTTACATCGGGGCTTTTTGCAGGAACCCATTGACATTCACAGTTGCTCGGATGAGGGAAGTTCAGTGAATTGATCTCTCTAGGCTGGTGGGTAATCACTGAGCTAGTGCCAACCATATTCAGCTCTGCTTGATGGCTGAGCAACCTTGGCCTAAGCCAAGAACTTTGTTCCCCTGCTGTTCTTTAAGCCTATCCAAGGGTATCCAGCTGATTTAGCTGTGTGACCCCTGGACCAGTCACTCAGTCAATAGGTATCACTAATTGGTTTTTAAGTGTACAATAGCAGGAAGGGTAGTAAACAGACATGGAATAATGCATTGCATAACTAGCTAGGGATGCATTTTCAAAATCAGCCAGTCAACAAATCCATATTTACTTGTCTTTAATTTAACAGGGTTCATGGCAGGAAAAAAAAAGGGGAAAAAAAGCCTCAATACTGAAACACGACAGACAGACAGACAGACAGATAGATAGATAGAGGAGTTTGCTCTCTCTGCTATTAAACATGAGGGTTTGGATGATCTGTGTAAATGGGGTTGAGTAAAGGACATCACTGTAGTGATTCAAACGCCTACTCAAGAGTTTTTGCTGTTGGATTGTTGGGTTATCCATAGCAGCCATCCTTGTATCTTGTCAGGTAGATAGAAAGATCTGAATTGCGAAAATTCAGGCTTTTCAAAGATGTATTTGTACACATTCATACATGATAAACATATATATTCCAAGAAGATGCATGAATGAATACTTGCATTTGGGTAAAAGCATGTGGTGGAAGTAACCACAATGAGTTTTTGAAGTGGGCAAAGTCAAAAAGACCCGTAGACAGGCAGATTATCTCGTCTATTTATACAGAACATTTCATATAGTGAAGTACCCCCGGGTGAGTCTTTCAATTGCAAAGTCAATGCGCACTGTAGCTCAAAATCTAGAATAAATATATTTGCCCACAAACACATGCCACCCACTGTCTAGCACACATGCTATCTCTAACACAGGGGGGAAAAAGTTATTGGTACTTTGTAAGATGCAAAATCTGTGTATAAACCACAGTGAATGATTAGCAGTGCTAAAAGTAGTGACGTTTAGACTTAAGTCAGGTTGGACGCCATATTAAATTTAATGCGGATGAAAATGACAATGCCACAGTAAGGCCTACAAAGATCCTAGATCTGAACAATCGGTATGTTATTAAACAACAGTCCAATCCATTGAACACACCGTACTTCTATCCCTCACAGCCTCGTTTTCATTCCTGTCAAAAATTAAATATGGTGCTACACTAATTCACTGCTTCCAAGCTTTACGAATCTTTTGTTTCAAATCAGAGGTTCGGATCATGTAATTGAAGCCTTATTTACTGAAATCACGTGACTTTGGCACTCCGAAACACTAATTCGAAACAAAAGATTCGTAAAGCTCAGGGGCCACGGCCACCCCTGTGGTCACCACAGTATGATTTTGCATTGGGTACTATTAATTTAAATGCATAATGTAAATTCACAAGTTCATGAAGTGAAAGAAAATAAAATGCCACAAAAAAAAAAATAGATTGACTGACGCCACCAGAGTAGCTGTTTTACTGCCACCAAGAGTCTAAATAGTAATGTCTACAGACCTGAATTTCAAATGTTATTTATACTGTGAAGAGGGTAGGTTAGGGGTGTGCGATATATTTAGTCTACGATTTTATCATAATTGTTGTTTTAACGATGCACAATCGATCTGACATCCCTGTATGTGATGTTGTCTTGTAGATTAGACTAGTGTCGGTGCGCATTTAGAGTGCACGCTTTCACTGTGTTAATAAATATCACATGAAGAGTGCCGTTTTTCTCCAGATATCAGCATAACAAATGTTATATAAATTTTATTCATGTTTACATTTTAGACATCATTGCCTGTTTCTGCACAATTTCGCCAACGAATATAGTTCAGATCAAATCCAGAGCATTGTATTGCGTCCCTGAGCAACAAATGGCACTGTTTCTTTACTGAATGAATCAGCTGTTTGAATGAATAAGTTGAAAAAGATAGGCTACAAGTGACGACGAGGGAGCTTCAGTTGAACAACAGTGAACTGCGGTCAGATGAGATGTTGTCAGACTATGTCAGTAAAATTCAGAAAAATGAACAGGTCCAATCAGCTGTTATTCTGTGCTCGTGGCGCGCACTCAAGAATGCGCCGGCGCGCGCTGCATAATTACTTTATTATATCTTAAATAAAGCCCAAAAGAATACGAGCAATGACGGTCATTGCTCTGTTGTAAGTTAAGTCATGAAATTACCACACATGCGATTAAAGCTGTCTCAAAACTGTGAATGCATGTATTTGTTAACATGGTTTTAAAGCTATTGTTATCCAATTTGTTGGCCTTAAAACGTCTTAAAAATGCACATATGTACACCAGAGAAATCTAAATTTTCACGGGGGAGCATGCCCCCGACCGCCCTTGCAAACTATGACCTCTGTAATTATGAAATCATAATGCAATCTGAGGTAATGTGTATTTCTACAAATGTGCACACTTTTGGACTAAAACGGTGTAGGTATGTGTATGCAAATAAATGGGACCGAACGCGACTGAATGTAAAGGTTTGTGTCCTCATTATTCTATTAATAACTACCAATTGATTTTGCATGTATGTACATATAGGCCATTATATATATATATATATATATATATATATATATATATATATATATATATATATATTTTTTTTTTTTTTTTTTTTTTTTTTTTTGCCACCCCAAGAATTTCTGTGGCCTCGTCTGGCCACCCCTATTAAAATTTTCTGGGGGCGCCACTGGTAAAGCTTTGAAGTAGGCATGTGACAGTATCAAATTTTCATGTTGTATTTGGTACTGTGATGAACAATATTGAATACAAAAATCTTTATGGCTGTTTATAACACATCTACTGTGCTACATCTACTACAGTAGATGTAGCACAGCTGCTTTTTTTACGGGGGTTACCGGGGTAACCGCAGCATTTCTGCTGTTCGATCAGTGCCATCTGCTGTCAGAGAGTGAAAGTGCACTTTCATTCAGCGCATCTCCTTCACTCGTTCCACCAAGCTGTTCATGCAAGTTGGGTTTGTTTATATCAGTGCGCGTGCCTCTTTAACGAAGCATACAGTGGTGTTGTGCATTTTAAATGGTTGATGGGTAAAGTAATCTTAAAATGCACTCTAAAAATCGGAATAATTCGTAATAAATAATTATTCACGGTATTTTGAAGTACTGGAAGATGTTTCATTCTAATTAATTACTACTTCACTTAAAACAAAAAACTAAAATGAAATAAATAAATAAACATACTGTATAAACTGTATGAGTATGTATTTTTTTATGTAAGTAGTGATTTTTTTCCCCAAAGTAGTTTCAATTATTTAAATTAGCCCAACAATTACGACTAGTGATGATAATATTAAATTGTTTAGTAAGATCAGTAAAACACCATATGTTATTCTAAAATCATCCTAAAATCTTTATTAAAAGCATCCAAACTTCCAAAGTTTCTCCAGAAGTTAGATGTATAGTTACAGGGTACTTCTCTTAATATGTTAAAAGCAAGTCTAACCTCAGCCACCCACTCACACCTGCCCACACACAAACACACATTTACTGCAGCATACATGCAAGTGATGTGAATGGACAATGATAGTCAAGAGAAGCTAGCCAATTAATCTGTATTCATCTGAGACTGCTAACTGCATTTATCTGAGATCATAATCATAATGTAGTGTTTTTGAGAAGGCTGCTCTCAAACATGATACTCTCAATTGCGGTGAGTAGGCGGTGAGTTTAATTGTTTTGTTTTATCAGTAGGATGGTATTTTAGATTTTAATAATAGGTTTACAAAAAGAAAAAAAAAGTATTTTCCATACAAATAGAACAAAAAAAGGAAGAAAAAAGAAAGAAAGGGAAAAAACAGAAAAGCCAAATATCTATAATTTAAAATAAATTAATAAATAAAATCTATTTGAGGAAAAAATGACAAATATTTGGGCAACAGCAGCATCAATATTTCTCAAACTGGGTTTCATCAACTATGAACAGGGTTGCAAGGTCAGCGCCAAGTCTCTGTCGGGGGGCCGAACGCGTACTGAATTTAAACCTGCGGCAACAACTTAAAGCTGCAGTCCGTAAGTTTTGCCTCTTTGTCGCCATCTCTGTTTGAAACCTGCAATTGCAGTTATTTGCAGAATTATCATCTTTACGTGGGTTGTGCATCGGCACGGCTCCTCAGTCCTCATTGCTGTCAGTCACCGCGCCGGTGGATACTGTACTTCAGAATCACAGATTCTACATCTTGGAAGTATGACCAAAATAAGATTTTTTTTACTGGAAAATGTCATTTGAACAAGTAAGTAACAAAGTCTGCCACTTTTGAGAAAAAAGCATTACAATAAATTGTGCTACCAATGGTGATTAAATCTAACAATCGCTTAGCTCGGATCACGTCAAACCATGCAAAATTATTATTATTGTTATACTTTGTTCTCAAATTGTTAATGTTATCAGCATTGTGTGACTACATAGTGTGCGTTAGCGTTACCTGTAGATTTGGACCTTTCTGGATTACAATCCACCATCGAAATGACAAGTTGAATTATTCCAGCTGCTGTGAGAAAAGGCTATAAATTATCTGCCACCTGCAGCATCCTCACATGCCATATAGCCTACTAGCTGTGACTCCTTTATGTAAACAGACTCAATGTAATGTAACTCACAGTATTGACGCAAAGACGAATGGTGGCATGCTCGAACTTCCTGTGGAAACCTACCAGAACCACTCTAATTAGAAAACATTATTACAAGCTTACCATTGTGAATCGGGTTAAGGTAAGGAGATAGTTTTGAGCACTGGCTAGTTATGTACTTGTTAAATTTTTAACCCAAAAAATGTTGTTGACTGCAGCTTTAAGAGTAGCCCAGTTCTGCAGGAAAACCACAGACTTGCCAATACTGATTATGAAGCACATAACAAACCAAAAATTTTATAAATGTTTTCTTGTATAAAATTCAGAAAATAGGCCACCCCCATCTATATTCAATGGGCACAATGAAATTACTAGAATTATTTCAGAAGGTATTCTGACAATAGCACTGAGACAACATAACCTTAAACTAATTCATATCAGGTGACAGGAAACTAATTGCCTAATTACAAACACAATTGCTTGTTAAATGTGTCCTTAACAGATAAATAGCTTATTGCAAAAAATACTGTCACAAATACCAGAACAGTGGATGAAGACGGTGTAACACTCCTATAAGGTATTACATTTTCTGGGAACAATTATGAATGTTCGTCTACATCAGAGCAAAGTCATTTCCTCTCTCTGCATTGTACATTCTGCAACAATAGAGATCAAACTCGTGCGGTCAATCATAATGTAATGCAGCTCAGCACAAGGGATCTACCCGATCAATGGAAAATTAGTTTTATTTTGCTATTGTTATGGGTACTGTAAAAAAAAGAAAAAAATACATCAGTGATGCTATAAACTTAAATCAGATATGTTAAGCCGTCACAGTGACCAGAATTGAACTGCAAAAGCAGAGGCCGGTATTCTGGATGCCATCAAGTATAAGAACCAATTTCAGCTCAATACCCTAAGGGTGCTCCAGGGCAGCAGTTCAAACATTTTTTTCTAGGTGAATCCAACAAATCACATCAGTGGATTAACCATCAGAAAAACTGTTGTGTTTGAAGCTCTCTGTTCTAATGTTACAGGTCACAAATTCTTTCGCAATAGCCTCTGAGTTCAGCTACATTCTGTGCTAGCTTCATAGCAAGACTCGCCGTGTGCTTACAGTGTATTACTGCAGATTACCTGCAGGAGAGTGTGTGTTTGTGCATGTGCTGTATGGTAATGATGGTGGAATAATGAGAGTATGCACTTATGTTTTTCCTCTGCGGTTGCTTGTTATCTCTGAGAGTCAGCAGGCCAGAGCAACAGGTTTCAACCAGCATACACCCACACTAAATATAAGGACAACACAAATATGAAGGACAATTCACAATGTGCCACTACTTTCCTAATATAGTCTCTCTCAACTGTCTTGATCGTTAATTAAAGGTGCCCTAGAACCCATTTTTTACAAGATGTAATATAAGTCTAAGGTGTCCCCTGAATGTGTCTGAAGTTTCAGCTCAAAATACCCCATAGATTTTTTTAAATTAATTTTTTTAACTGCCTATTTTGGGGCATCATTAACTATGCACCGATTCAGGCTGCGGCCCCTTTAAATCGCGACAAGAGACAGATTCACAAATATCACTAAAAATATCATGTAATCATGTATCATGTCAATTATTATCACTCTATCTGCCATTTTTCGCTATTGTTTGTGCTTGTTTACCTAGTCTGATGATTCAGCTGTGCACATCCAGACGTTAATACTGGCTGCCCTTGTCTAATGCCTTGAACATAGGCTGGCATATGCAAATATTGGGGGCGTACATATTATTGATCCCGACTGTTACATAACAATCGGTGTTATGTTGAGATTTGCCTGTTCTTCGGAGGTCTTTTAAACAAATGAGATTTACACAAGAAGGAGGAAGCAATGGAGTTTGAAACTCAGTGTATGTCTTTTCCATGTACTGAACTCTTGGTTTTCAACTATGCCAAGCTAAATTAAATTTTTGATTCTAGGGCACCTTTAAGCCATTTGTACATTAATATCCCATATCAAATAAATGAACGATCAAACGATAGCATGATAGATAGAGCGATAGAATGATAGAACGATAGACAGTATGATAGATAGAATGATAGAATGATAGAATGATAAAATAATAGAATGATATATAGAACGATAGATAGATAGAACGATAGATAGATAGAACGATAGATAGATAGATAGAACGATAGATAGATAGAACGATAGATAGATAGATAGATAGATAGAACAACAGAACAATAGAACATTAGAATGATAGATAGAATGATAGATAGACAGAATGATAATAGAACGATAGATAGATAGAATGATAAATAGAACGATAGATAGAATGATAAATAGAACGATAGATCGATAGAACGATAGATAGATAGATACATGTAGATACATAGACAGATAGATAGAACCATAGAACGATAGATAGAACCATAGAATGATAAATAGAACGATAGGTGGACAGATAGATAGATCCATAGAACAATAGATATAACCATAGAACGATAGATAGACAGATAGAATGATGAATAGAACAATAGATCGATAGAACAATAGATCGATAGAACAACAGAACTATAGAACAATAGACAGAACGACAAATAGAACGATAGAATGATAGATAGAACGACAGAACGATAGATAGATAGATAGACAGAACGATAAATAGAACGATAGAAAGGTAGGTAGATAGAACGACAGAACGAACGAAAGAACGAATGATAGAACGAACGAACGATAGAGAGATATAACAAATGAACGATATAACAAACAAATGATAGATAGAACAAACGATACAACGAATGATAAAAAGATAGATAGATAGACAGAGCAATAGAACGATAGACAGAACGATAAATAGAAAGATAGATAATTAGAATGATAGCTAGAACGAACGAACGATAGATAGAACGAATGATAGAATGAACAATAGATAGAACGAACAATAGATAGATACAACAAACGATACAACGAATGATACAACAATAGATAGATAGATAGATAGATAGATAGAAACAATTCTGGGTTCTTGAGACTACATCACTGAACAAAAAGTAGAGAGTGGCAAAGAGAAAATACACACTATGTGTGAACAAATACTTCACAGAATGTCAAAATCCTCCCTCTCCAGGAGCATGCTTTTAAATATGGCACAAATATGAGGAAAGCAATCTAAACTCACTCTATTTTTGTTTTGATTTTCATCTTCTTCTTTTTTTCTCACCTCACTCTGTGATTTAATTTGAGAATTGGGAAACATAATGTTCTGCCATCACAGAACAACGGCCAGAAAAGAACCTTGGGCTTATTAAATTTTAATAAGGTTCTCCAGGCAACTTTCCCTCGTCGTAATTGCTTTGTGTATTTCCCCTATGGGGACCCCACTTCTTGTTTGTTATCGACACAAAGCTGTTGAAATCACAGCCAGCTCTCTCACATACACACACGCACTTTCTCACCCATCGCCTCACTTATACATTCTCATTTTTTTTTTTTTTAAATAAACATTAAATTAAACATTAATTAAGCTTTAAGTTGATATTTGCATGGCCTAATTACCATCAACATGCCACATTGTTTCCTGAAAAAAGCAACATACCTACAGAGGCTGCAAAAAGTACCTGCTAGATGTCACAATACACATTCTACAAAATCCAGCACAACAGCAACAGTTCGAAATACTTTGAGAGTTATGCGCGATCATATTCAGCAAACGTTGCATCACTTTGAGCTGGTAGGTGGACCACATGAGAAATAACAGTGTCAAGGTATTTTTCCCATGGCAGATGTCACACCATCCTACATCATATCACATACAGTACTCTCAAAGGTAGCTGATCAGTAGTGAACCCTAGCGAATCGCCATCATTTTATTTTTCTATGAACGATTCATTAAGGCCTCTATTTTTCATAAGGTCTCCTGGCAATAACGCAATACCAGGCGATTTGAGGCGTATGACGTCTTATGACAGAATGCCTCCATTTCTAATGAAAGTTAACTTTTCACAGACAGGGAAATGATGCTCTCCTTGTACTTTTCCTGCAGAGAAATTGTGCGCCCTTAGGTAAAAGTGAGCGGAGAAATTAGCCTGCCTTGCTGATAGCAAAATGACTTTTTCAAGGAAGGTGAGAACAAAGAAGGAACGGCTGTCATAACAGATGCAGAGCCTGCTGTGAAGCGTTCTTAAAGAAAAGAAGAGACATTTTATTCCATTCACTGTAAAAGTACCTTAAATGATGCCTCTTCAGTTTCTGTTTTAGTTGGTGTGGAATATCGCATAAAACATTTGCAAATAAATTTGCTGCAATTGGGGAAGCCACTGTGGCTCTTTTTTCCTACATCATAAATGACTTGTCTCTCAGAACCTGCAGACAAAATGCAATAAAACAAATTATTTCGATGACCGAACTTTGGCTCAGGAATTTCAGAATGATCAGACCAACATTTGAGATGCTGTGCAATGTAATTGGTCCGCTGGTTAGTCCAGTTATCTAATCACAGCCGCTGTTGAGGCAAGGTCAAAGAGTTTTTTCTTGCGCATTGAGGGATTTATTCGATAGAAGTCTTTCCATCATAGCTTATGCACATGTCTTCTTATCGGATTAAAATGTATTCACCTCAGTTGAGTGTATACGGGTTTTTTTATGCACGTTTTTAGAATTTATGGGCATCTTGGCATTTCTATTCAGCGTTTTTTTTTTTTTTTTTTTTTTTTATGTGACAACCCAAAATGCACATAAAATATGGAAACAGCTACTGTCCTAGCTCGCATTATCTCACTAACTTTTACAGAGAACCAGCAAACTCAAATCTGCATCTATGGCTGTTGTAGATTCTAATGGCTGAGATTCTTGTACCTTGCATTAGCATGCGTTTCATATCTGCATAGCATCTGGACATTCGTTGTCTGGACTGCACTTACACTTTACATTTCAAGTCACCTCCATGTGATCGGACAGAGATATAAATCACTAACCTGTGCCAAATGTAAAACAATTACATATTACATCAGAGATTGCATTAATCAGAGATCGAAAGTTTTTTTTTAAATGTTTGAGACATAAAAAGTTATTTTGGTCTATTTACGTTATTCTCAGAAAAGAGTCTGGGAGAGAAATGTGAGTGAGGAATTGTGATTCCAAGTAAATGGAATTAAAGTAGTGACCAGACTGTTAAATAGAAGTGTCTGTTGATTTTTCACATTGCGAGAGCAGAATAAAAATAACAAGAACCCTAAGCACAGCACTATGTAAAATTAAACACTTGTTATTTCAATGTCAAATTAAAACTAATGAAAAACAACAAGTTGTTATATACACAATGCCAAGCAATAGGAGAGACATACCTTCATTCTGATTACTACCCATACATTAATAATATTAATTATTATATTAATTCAGAGTAAAATATGTATTATTTAAATCTTATTATTTAACATTTAAATTCCATATTTCATCATGTTGAAATCGGTATGCGCTTAAAATATTACCTTAGTTTGAATATTTTTTTGTTGTGCTCGAGTTAATCTCGAGTTAAATGCCACCATGAAAGAGTCTGTGATAAACAAAACAGACTAAGTTGTGGTGATGAATAAAGATAATTACAAAAAGTGCATAATTGTTGTCTGACAAACAGCCAGTCATCATTTAAAACAATAAACCACTCAAATTCAGACACAACAAAATGATTGATGTAAAACCTGTGCTCAATATATCTGACCAGTATCAGTAAACATCTTTTTCTTCTTCTTCTTCTTCTTCTTCTTTTTTCTTTCATTCAGCCAAGGGCAGAGCTTTTTGAAGTCTCTCACACCAGGGTTGCATTACTTCAGAAACGGCATTCTGAGCCCAGCTTTTATTTATATATTTGTATGTTTCCATTAAGTTTCGTATGCTTTGGGGTTTTGGGCTGAAGCATCTGTGTTTGATCTAAGGAATTGCTTAAGGAATCCAAAGAGGATTGGTATCTTAATTTATCATCACAACAAACTTCAAAACGGGTTTATTAAAAGCATGGCTTTTTGTCCAAGCTATTTTTCCCTTTTTCTCTCTGGGTCATCTAACATCATCAGCCAGCAAAAAAAAAAAAAAAAAAAACTTAAAAGACCTCTCAGCTTAACAGCTGCCGCTCTCTCTTGACAGTTCACGTAAGAGTGCTTATACCCGTCTCACATCAGCACACTCCAGGTGAATGACTGTTGGCAGCTTTCCTTTCTGACAGGAGGGGGTGGGGGGGGGTTGAGGAAAAAAAACAATGCTTTAAAAAATGATGACTGTTCTTTGTACTGAATCCGTTCAGCCCTGCGGAAGGAATGACTCAAGCAGGCCAGTCATGTTAGTAACCTTAAAGGCATGGCAATCAGTATAACTGAAAGAAGACAATTCTGCCAGTCATTGATCATTTACTCACCCTCATATCATTCCAGACCTGTATGACTTTTTTTCTTCTGTAGAACCCAAAAGGAGATGTTTGGCAGAATATTCAAGCTGCTCCAAAATTAATTTAAACAGACACTTGTTAAAACTGTATTACTTGTGCACTATATTCCACATCCTCTGGCTTAAAGGTGCCCTAGATTATGTTTTTAAAAGATGTAATATAAGTCTAAGGTGTCCCCTGAATGTGTCTGTGAAGTTTCAGCTCAAAATACCCCATAGATTTTTTTTTATTAATTTTTTTAACTGTCTATTTTGGGGCATCATTATAAACGCGCCGATTTTATGCTGCGGCCCCTTTAAATCCGTGCTCTCCGCCCACAGAGCTCGCGCTTGCCTTAAACAGTGCCTTAACAAAGTTTACACAGCTAATATAACCCTCAAAATGGATCTTTACAAAGTGTTCGTCATGCATGCGGCATGTATGCGTCGGATTATGTGAGTATTGTATACTGTTATATTGTTTACTTCTGATTTTGAATGAGTTTGATAGTGCTCCGTGGCTAACGGGTAATGCTACACTGTTGGAGAGATTTATAAAGAATGAAGTTGTGTTTATGAATTATACAGACTGCAAGTGTTTAAAAATGAAAATAGCGACAACTCTCTTGTCTCCGTGAATACAGTAATAACCGATGGTAACTTTAACCACATTTAACAGTACATTAGCAACATGCTAACAAAACATTTAGAAAGACAGTTTACAAATATCACTAAAAATATCATGTTATCATGGATCATGTCAGTTATTATTGCTCCATCTGCCATTTTTCACTATTGTTCTTGCTTGCTTACCTAGTCTGATGATTTGGTTGTGCACATCCAGACGTTAATACTGGCTGCCCTTGTCTAATGCCTTTTATAATGTTGGAAACGTGGGCTGGCATATGCAAATATTGGGGGCGTACACCCCGGCTGTTACGTAACAGTCGGTGTTATGTTGAGATTCGCCTGTTCTTCGGAGGTCTTTTAAACAAATGAGATTTATATAAGAAGGAGGAAACAATGGTGTTTGAGACTCACTGTATGTCATTTCCATGTACTGAACTCTTGTTATTCAACTATGCCAAGATAAATTCAATTTTTCATTCGAGGGCACCTTTAAATTAAAAAAAAAAAAAGAAAAAAGAAAAAAAAGTAGAATAGGGCTTTAGAAGAAGCTTATCACTATATACCAGGGGTGTCCAATCCTTCTCCTGGAGGACCACTGTCCTGCAGAGTTTAGCTCCAACCTCAATTAAGCACACCTAATCTAGTGTAATAGTGTTTCCCAACCTTTTTGAGTTTAAGAACCCCCCTTCGTCCAAAAAATATCCAAAGTTCCTCAAGTTGTTATGTGCATCTGGTAATTCTAGTGTAACAAATAAACTCAAAAATAAGATGTCAGTTTAATGCTTTGGTTCTTACTCCAAAGTACATTTTACTATGTAGATGCCTTTAAAGAGGTAATGACATGGATTTGTTATTATTATTTTATGTTTCTTGAGATCCACAAAAATATAAATGGAAAAATATTTGCAACCCTCATTCTGACCCTCTGTCTGAAATTATCCATTTTTAGTTGCGGCTCCTTTAAGGCTTGTCAATAAACAGCCACTGTTGTGATTGGCTAAATGTTTTGAAAACATTATCCATATAAAAACCATAATTTACAGACCAAGCATATTGAAATTGTTTACTTATGATTTGCGATGTTGCTGCTGTCAGATCCAATACAGTTGGGTTCTTAATCTTTCAGAAAAAGTTTCTTTGCAAACTGTTTTCAGAAAACTGTCCAACTGAGCTGTTTTTTTTTTTTTTTTTTTTTGGAGCTTGAATAAATATATGCTTTGTTTATAATGAGGATGTTTTAAGCTATGAAGTTTGCAGGATGTTTTAATGGTACAAAGACCTCTTATATGTCAAAAGATCAAGGAAAAATTTAGTTCTAATGTCATGACCCCTTTAAAATGACCGCACACCTTTCAATAACAAACATCCTCAAACCATCAATAAGCTTACAGAAAGCACAGAAATTTTATCATCAATACTAACAATATTTTCTCATAAAATCCTGACAGTTTTACAATATAAAATGTCTCAATTTATAGCCCATCTTTAGATATGCACATAGTATTATAAGTGTAAACACACTTAAGCCAGCAAAAAAAAATGGTTATTGCATTACTTATTACTTAGGTTATTAAAAATGTTAAAGGTGCCGAAGAACATGTTTTCAAAAGATGTAATATAAGTCTTAAGTGTCCCCTGAATGTGTCTGAAGTTTCAGCTCAAAATACCCCATAGTTTTTTTTTTTTTAATTAATTTTTTTAACTGCCTATCATTATAAATGCACCGATTCAGGGTACGCGGCCCCTTTAAATCTCGTGCTTCACGCCCCAAGAGCACGCGCTTGCCTTAAACACCATAAACAAAGTTCACACAGCTAATATAACCCTCAAAATGGATCTTTACAAAGTGTTCGTCATGCAACATGTCTAATCGCATAAGTATAGTATTTATTTGGATGTTTACATTTGATTCTGAATGAGTTTGATAGTGCTCCGTGGCTAAAGCTAACATTACACACTATTGGAGAGATTTATAAAGAATGAAGTTGTGTTTATGAATTATACAGACTGCAAGTGTTTAAAAAATGAAAATAACGACAATCTCGTCTCTGTGAATACAGTAAGAAACGATGGTAACTTTAACCACGTTTAACAGTACATTAGCAACATGCTAACGAAACATTTAGAAAGACAATTTACAAATATCACTAAAAATATCATGATATCAATGATCATGTCAGTTATTATTGCTCAATCTGCCATTTTTTGCTATTGTTCTTGCTTGCTTACCTAGTCTGATGATTCAGCTGTGCACATCCAGACGTTAATACTGGCTGCCCTTGTGTAATGCATTGAACATGGGCTGGCATATGCAAATATTGGGGGCGTACATATTAATGATCCCGACTGTTACGTAACAGTCGGTGTTATGTTGAGATTCGCCTGTTCCTCGGAGGTCGTTTAAACAAATGGGATTTATATAAGAAGAAGGAAACAATGGAGTTTGAGACTCACTGTATGTCATTTCCATGTACTGAACTCTTGTTATTCAACTATGCCGAGGTAAATTCAATTTTTGAATCTAGGGCACCTTTAATAAAAATGTTCATTGCTTTTTTTTCTTTAGTTTTTTTTTCTTTCTTTTTTTTGTGTCAGCAAATTAATGGCAAAAGTTTCTTGCAGAAAAGTCATGCGGTTACCAACCACTGCTATAAGGATTACTAGAGGCAACTTTGGTGTCTGCATACTGAAGTCCAGTGCTCTTGTCCAAGTGCCAATATTTATGGCTTGGGAGTGAGAGCGGGTTGCATACACCTATACATTATTGACTACATTACCACTTTTTTTCCCAGTGACCTATGCTGTCAAATGACCATTGGTGTGGTTTACAGTTTGGGCTTAAAAGACTTCTTTCGTCGAGTACATTTCCTGCTGTGAGGGAACCGAGGAGGCTGCAGGCCTGTTATTCTCCAGCGCACTGCTGAATGGCCCGTGTTTTGCTCACCGGTAGATCGATCTGAGCGCAGGAAGCCAGAGACGCCAGGGATCAGACTTCAGGAATCTCACTGCCACTCGACTGCCCGAGGCCTGCGGCACCAGGCCAAACATCCGCTCAGCCATCAAGACCAGAAAACCGCAGCATATACAGCACACAATCTCCCCCCCAAAAAAGTGCATGCACACACATACACATACATGCTATGATTGCTTCTGAAACTGCGCTCAGCATCGAACTCCTGTAATTTTCAAGTCATTTTTTGATCTATCATCTGCCGAAGTGGTAAAGCTGAGCGTTTATCACAATGGATGAAATAAGGTAATCACTTACGAACTGACTGCTTTCTCAAAAATTATGAACCTCACATACTCTGATGCCGTGATTGTTCCTGTCTAGATACTCAACGATGGTTATGGCAGTTCTAAAAAGCAGGTTATTATGGTTGTCCATATAAATGCCCCATTCGACAATCATCAGCAACTAAGGTGCAATTTTGAGAAGCAAAAAAAACCTCCACCGGAGTTGAACAGAAATAATACGCTGATGATAAAAAGCTTTGATTTGCTGAGAATCTTTTTGATGCTTTTCTTGCAGAGATGAAAGAGGAAACAGTAAGTTTTCTACCCAAAAAAGTGCTGTCTGTATGCCAAGTCTCTTGTGGTTTCTTTTATGTTGCCGTTTCTTTTTAGTATGTTAGATTGACCTCTCCTTGCAGATATAAACAAACCCATATACACATGGCAAACCAGGACACAAGCAACTGTGAATAACTTGCAGACTGAAGTGCAGCATGGGTTAATCCTGTGGGTGCTGACCTGTGTACACTATAACTGAAATATTTATATACACCCAGAGATGTTCTCTGGTAACTGAATTGGGGAGAATTGGGCAGAACTGAATTTGAAAATAATTCCAGCTAAATTTGAAATGATTTGAAAATGACTTTTAAATTCCAATTCAGTTTAAAATGAATATGAAAAACCTACAGATGTTATCATAAAACATAACATATACTACCGGTTAAAAAAAGAAGCAGTTAGTAGCGGTTAACCCTTAAACGCATACCTCGGGTCTTTAGTGACCCGGGATATCATTCACTACCCTCCTCCTCATTAATTTTTTAAAGTTAGACATCAACCTTCTTAGTATTCCTCAATCAATTCATTATAAACAATATAAAAAATAAAATAATAAAACTGTAAAAGAATGCCTGTTTTCCCATTAATTTTTTGTAAAAAAATAATAATAATGGTATAGGCTCGCTAATGACCCGAGGTGTGCAACAGTTTAAGTATATTTTTTCTGCACAACAATAATTAAATCTTTGATGACTGAATAAGTGCATTTCACCTTTATTCCACAAGGTGGCAATGTCTGATACACAATGATGAAATTATGTTTCACTCATAGTTACTGCAGGCAGAAAACAAAAGAATACGAAGTATGATCAGCAAAACTTGAAATGATTTATTGCAGAGCAAGTACTGAATGCAATCAAATTTTAGTGGCGCTGTCACTTGATGGTGGATCTGGTGAAGACGCTGTCAGCAATAACAATATTGATATGATAGTTTGAGAATATGTTTAACCCTCTGGGGTCTGAGGATTTTCGGGGCACAACAATTTGTGTGTACATTAATGAGGAAAAAAAATGATGAAACTTAAATGATTTTAGCAAATGGCTGCAATATAACAAAGAGTGAAAAATTTAAGGGGGTCTGAATACTTTCCGTACCCACTGTATTACAATGAAAATGGTAATTATTTAATGCATTTTTATATGATTCGTTATATACTTAAGGACACTTAATTTTCTCTACATGAAGCCAGCAACATGATTTATTGTACAGCTGAAAAGGAAGAGAAAAATCTTCCATTAACTCAAGCTCAAGGGCTTCTTTATATTAAATTACATATAGTTTTCACCCTGAGGTCTGCACATGGTTTAATGATCACAGACTAAAGCTGTTGTTCACAGTTTAAAGGAAATAATTTGTGTACACTGTGGAGTCTAATATTAAATCATATGCGCTAGTTCAGGTGAAATAGCATATGGTATAATGAGAAGGTGCTGATATAAAAATATCTCATTCAACACTCAGATCGTAACAGACAATTTTAACATTTTAGCGCTAAAAAGCCAGTGCTTCCTGTTGCACAGCACTTATTCAAATTTATGGCAAATAAGTTCCAAATTCCAAGAGCTCATTAAAATGTATAAGTTTGCTGCTGACCTTTTAGGCAGCAGAGAGCAGATTCTACTCTAATGGTTTGGTATTCTAGTCATTTTGAACAGGCGACTGTTGAACACTGGAGAGCATTAATTCCGACAGTTTATATCAGTGTAAATCACGCTCTTTAAATTCTCCTTCAAAGCTGCAATTGCAAAAATCATGTTACTAATTGATGATGAACACACTTTGGCGAACTGCCGCATTTGAATGAAACATGTTTGGTTATTTTTTTTTCTATTCAGTGTTGTGAACGACATTTGTTAGTCCAGCCAGATTCACTGCCGATTTCAGAAATTGAAAATCTTCCACTAAGTAGGTTAGCGCATGGAGTGAGGCCATTTTGCATTGCGCCTCTGTGGAGGAGAGATCAAATGGCAGTCACTGTGCCCGGAGCAGACAGGGAGCAGCTGCCAGTATGGTGCCCCCCCCCCCCTTAGGCCACCTTTTTCTCAGTTATGTCCTAGAACTCAATCCCATAACCTCCCTCCATTTCTAGCCATTGCTAACATACTGGAATTTATGGGTCAGTGCTCAGGACGGAAACCAGGAGGAACTACTTTCAAGCAACTGAGAAGTACAAGTTCTCACAAGGGGGCTTTCACAGCCAATGTCACAGAGCAGCCATATCATGGAGCTTTCAAACATTTTATTTATTTTTTAATAAATAGTTAATCACATTTATTTAATAATCAACACTCAAATAAAAGCTAAGTTGTACATAAACTTATATATAACATTCGTAGGTAAACTTTTTAATGGTATGATTATGTTTCTACTCTAATTTGTTGTTGAAATATAAACATTTAAACTGCGGCTGTAATAAAAACTTGTCTTCATGACAGATTTATTCAAACATACATTAAATAATGAAGGTTAAGTAAAAATATAATGAATACACTATGTGCATATAATTTTCAAAATGAATTATTTTTTCTTGCAAACTAATGAGCTATGGGCACTGAATGGGTTTCCTGAGGTAAATGTAACATTGTTTACAAGTTGTTTTATTGTCTTATTAAGTCTTTCCGCAGTTGAAACACCGAGTGATTATATAAGACATACTTTTAAGTAAGTTGTATTGTTTCTTTCAGTATACCTTATGATGTTCTTTCATGTTTATTTTGCTATATAATGTAGTAGAGCTTAGTGCTGCTCAAAAGTAACAAGCATTAAGCTTATTGAGATTATTGGAATGGTACAGTATGTGAGCTATATAATAATGTTTAATGACGTTTTGTTCGGGCATCAACTAAAAAATAAAAAAATAACTGAAAACTAAAGATAAACAGTAAATAAATAAATGAAATTTATCCACATTTTGTGTACGAAATAGTGACACCATCAAAACATATCAATGGAGAAGCGGCAATTAAACGCCACCATTTTGTACTGTTTTGGCCGAAACCGAAAATTCATTTTCGCCTAATATTTTTGCGTATCACTAGTCATTGACTGACCCTTCCCAACCAGTAGACCGTTTCCTAATTCACACCTTTCTATGATGTCCTTATTCCTCACCCTAGTACAGCCCTACACTTCAGTTCAAAATCAGGACTGCTTGCATTGGAGGTCATTTCGGCAAGTGTGAACCGGTTCACTTGAGATCCTCTGTCTGTCTGTCTCTCTCTCTCTCTCTCTCACTTACACACACATGCACAAGTGTTTGCCTCACCTTGCCGACCCTTCTCTTTACTGAAGGGAAACACTCGCCCTAGCACTGAAACAACTGCACTGTAATTACCGTCATTTGTCAAGTGTGTGCCTGATTTATAGTCAATTAAAAATACCCCAAAAAGTGGCAGTGGGCCCTGTTGTATGTGGGCCGTGTGATTAATGTTGTACAATTACAGCTTTGAGAGTGGCGTGAGCTGGAGAAAGCCATGTTGAGAGACACGGGGCTTTGCATGGGTAAAACTTTAGATTAGATTACCATTATGCTACTTTTTGAACCACACACACACACACAAAAAAACTTCACAACTATATTCAAGTGTTCTCTTTTTTTTCCCAATGATTTTTCATTTAAAGATGTTTTTGTAATTTAGTGTGTGTATTGTTTCATAATGACAAGCTCATGATAAATGTAACACATGTTATATTGTTTTGTTAGTCAAAAAGATCAAGGCCTGACTGCACTGTATACCATCGGGCTGGAGCTGTCATCTGGCCTTGGAGCCAGTTAAAAAAAAAAAAAAAAAAAAAAAAACAGGCTGTAAAGCAGTGGTCGCCAACCCGTCGATCGCGATCGACTGGTCGATCTTTATCACTGTTCCAGTAGCTCGCGAAAATAACAGAAATATGAGTACAAAAATACATTACATTTCTCCAGTCTTTGTATTGTATTTTTGTATTTAGTTTTATGTTATTTTCTGGAGCTGCTGGGACAGACAGATAAAGGTAAATAGCCCACATTATGTCTGAGTCTGTAAAAGGCCGTTAACAAGAGGCCAGAGACGCTGAAGACGGACGCGAAGAGGAGAACATTCTGTAGCAGGCAGAGCAGCTCACTGTTCATGATGCTCGAAATATAGGAAGAAAATATAAATATTGAATTGGGGGTGAGGGATTATGAATTCATCTCTAAAAGGAGATCAGTCTTCAGGAAGATTTCGATGGCAATGGCATTTTATTTTCCTCTTACCTCCGAATAAAGTAGCTAATTATTAGTGCATTTCAGCTTTGTTTACAGCGGTAACCAAGGAAACGCTGTATCACTGCTGCTCCATAAGCGCCACCTGCTGTCAGAGAGTGAATCTGCGCCTCATTCAGCCTGCTGTTTTTGTTTCATGCTTTTTTTGTGTGTGTAGCATTTATAATTTCACAAAGATACAGTCAGACCGTTCTGTTTTTGCTTTAAATCTTGAAATTAAATCTAATTCAAATAAAAAACAACTGCTCATGCAACGTGCGTAGCATCTTTGTTTGGATTGTGATTAAAAAGCAGTGGTTCCCTCTAATTTGAAATGGCTATGTATTTTTGTTTATTATAATAATATTAATAATAAATATCTGCAACCAGTATCAGAATCGGCCAATTTGCTTGTAAAAATAAATAAATAAATCAGAATCTACATTGACCACGAAAAAAATACTAAATTCTATCTGGGCTGTCTTTTTCTATGAAGTAGATCTTCGAGTGTCAGGGATCTTGGGCTTAAAAAGGTTGGTGACCACTGCTGTAAAGCATGTTTATGTGCCTTCAAAACACATGGAAACACTTATGCCTATAAAACTCAAAGTTCTTGAGGCTATACCACAATTCACTTTACTTAAACGAGTAAGCAATGCAAAGGCTGAGTGCACTTAAGATGGAAAAATGATAAAGTCAAGTACAACACAGTGGCGGAAGTCTGTGGTCCTTCCGGTAAGAGGTACTCATTACAGAGCTAATAATCAGTGGCAGGCCTGAACAGACACACTACTGTATGGACTGAGAGCTGAGGAAGTGTCTGAACACTATTGTGATGATGGCCAATCAAGACTGTAACTCATAATCTTACTGCCATACAGGCGATAATGAATCACACACTGCATCTTACAGTGACAGTCTGTATTTGGGCTGAGGACTGAGGCTGGTGCAAAGTTTTTGACCTGCATGATGTAATGGTGAGCAAGAGGGATAGATGGATGTAAATGTTTGAACTGCCAACGGGGAGTTACAATCTGGTGGAAAATGTCCCAAACTGAAGCAACGAGCACACTTACATCTAAAAAAAAGAAAAAAGAACTAAAGTAGCTGTGATCGATGTTATCATGCCTCATGTGTAAACACTGAAAAAAAGAAAAAGAAAAAAAGAGGGTCTTAAGTTTTAAGTGCAGGGCTCGAAAATACTGCCTGATGGCCCAGGGCCAGCATGAAAGACACTCTCCATTGGGCCAGTGCAGCATTATCATGAAAGTTTGTCATTTGCATGGTTTTTTTTTAAAGCCTTGCCAATATAAACATTCAAGCAACACAAAAAGAAAACTCAATTTGGTACTCATGCACTGTGTGAGAAGTTTTGTCTGCGCACACATTTGAAGCGCTTGCCCAGAAAGCCGCCTCTCAGACAGCGCTCGAATACTTCATTGAGTTCTCTTTTTGTGCACAAATGGACAAATTAACACAAAAATGATGTCAAAATGCCCATCTTGCTGATTATCCAAGCAAACATAGTCGGTTATGGCTTAATGAACGAAAACAGTTGAGAAAGAAAACACATTTGTAACAGTATATTGGATCTGTGCATTCGGTCTTAAAGTGATAGCAGCTTAATAAATCTGTGTGTTTTTAACCCTTTCGCACGTAAGTTTCAAATATTCTGGCTGACCCCCCAGCGTGAGTTTTTTAAGGCGACCGTTATTTAGAACGTATCACTTTATGGTTTCCATGGTGACGCGTCATTGCTTGTTACTTGACACACCGCAGCACTGTATGAATGATAATCTGCTTTCATTTAATTTTTCCTTTTTTATTCAAAATATTCACAAATTTGTTAACTATAGCATGAAATATCTAATATCCCGATTGCCAAATACGTGCAAGTGGATGTGTTTTGCTGTTTAAACACCTTTATAACGATCGCGTTAGTTGAGCCATATGAGCGATGGGCGCCGCCATGTTAGTTTGCACCGCGCAGAGAATCGGATCTGTTGGATTTACAACCCGTGAATTTATCCACTTCTCCCGAAATACATGAAAGTAAGTGTGCCGGTGAACTGGGGAAGAATAGAGTAAGCTTTTAAGTTACTTTCACAATGTGTATCTGATATGAATTAAACGTGTTGTCAAGTTATAATGGAAAGGGTTGTTATTTCCGCTTCTATAGACATCATTGTGTATTTTACAAACTCTAAATATATTGTTTTGTTAGTACTCGTGTATTTAAATGTCTGAAACCTGAAATGAACATTATTTGGTTGAAAACACTGCATATATATGTGATATATGAAAAGCACTGCGCGCGTCCGTCTCTGGTTTAGCGCCAGTTAAAGTGCGCACGCACATTTGAATTTGGCAGTTGATCACGTAATGCACTGAACGTTCTAATCACACCGGTGTGATCGTACGCTCCTGGGGCCAGCCAAGACTGATCACACCGGTGTGATCGTACGTGTTAAAGGGTTAATGTTAAGCAAACAACAAAAGACAAAGAAAAAAAAAAAAAAAACGACTTGTATAGAAACTGTATAACTTATTACCCGACCAGGCCAGTAGAAAAAAAAAGTGACTGGTTGCATCTAAAAATTTAAGTTCACTTTATAAAAGTTATGTAAATGGTGGGTTAAAAAATTACAAAATCAACTGATAGAAAAAAAAACATTGCTCACTAGGGGTGTAATGGTTCACAAAAATGACAGTTCGGCATGTACCTCGGTATTGAAGTCACAGTTTGGTATGGATTCGGTACAGCAGGAAGTACAAAACTAAACATAACATTTTTCTTTTTTTATTAAACAGTAGTTCACTGAACAAATTGTGTCTCTGTTTTTAAATAAATTCAACTATAATAAAAATTCTCTGCTAATGCTGTGAACTAAATATAGGGAGCACTTTCTTTCATATTACTATAATATTAAAGGTTACAATTAACAGAGCCCAAATTATTAAATTAAGGAAGAGATGATCACATTCACTCGCGCTCTGTGTTGCCGCTTGAACTGAGGCGTCTATACAGCGATCTGTAACGCTATATCAAAGAGTGACAAAACAGCATTTATTGTTTGAATTTTATGATAAAATGGACAGGATTTGAGGGATGAGGCTTTGTTTCTTATCGAAAGTAACAAAAAACACAGAGCTTTTTGCGATGGTTAATGGTGGTTAAAAGTGGTTCAAATATGTGTACCGTTACACCCCTATTGCTCACAAACACATTGAATGTACTTTTTCAACTGTGCTGTAAAATAATTTATTGTGTGATTATCAGACAATCTTTCAAAGAGGTAAAGTTTCGCAAGAAGATCTAGATGAAGCGATTTATAGTGCACTGAGAAAAGGATAAATTGTCCGGTCTTCAGGCTGCGACTCAATTCTCAAAAGTGTCACCTTCTACTTTGATATGTGATCTCTCTGATCTGCGTCGGGTGATATTCTAATTTCCCAGCGGCGGAGGAGTTTCGAGCCGAGCAGAGTTTGTATTTTTGGTGCGACCAGCTGTGGGATAATAAGTGTGTGAAATTGGAGCTGGTGTTGAATTAACGGTGAGAGGCTCTGGGAGAAGAAAAGATCAATCTCATTGGCTTTCATAAAATTGCATTCCATTTTTCCTTCTTCATTATAATGTGGGACGAGGAGAATGGCGATACCTATAAGGTGAGTATCCAGAGAAATGAGAGCACTCCACTTTATTTGATTTTCGTTTTAGTAATATAAAAACGATATCCCATTCGAGAGAATGCCACACTTCTGTTAGTGCCGGCTCTTATTGGCGAGGGTTCCTGAAAATGACTTTACTCCTAATTTAGGTGCAGAATTTGATAGGATGGGAGAAAAAGTAATCGTATTTCACTTAGATTCATCTTTGGACTGACTTCTCATTTTACATGTCGATCTTCAAATTAAACTTGAATTGAATACATTCATACTATATATATTTGTAAATATGCACCCATATGTTCCAAAATACAGTGTTCCTTTATATGCATTTAGACATTTATGCATGTTTGCAGTCCTTCTGAGAGTTAAATTAATTAATTTTGTTGACCTAGGACTCTCAGGTGGTTAGCGTTGACCACCTCGAGACTGCCTCCATCTGCATAATTACTGAGCAGGCTTGGCCAAACAGGAGGAGAGGAGAGCAGTGTATTTACATAAATCTGCATGTGTCACCAGCACAGCTGACTGCCTCTGACACCAGCTATGAGTCACCAGCCACACACCTGCAAACACAAACTCACATGCACACACACTGTAAATGGATTCAGCACACAGAAAGACTGCGCTCATTATAACCTCATCACTGTTATATGATACACTTACAACAACACTCGTATCAGTACCGCAACGATTATGCTTCATTTTAAAGGTTTAATGAAGTGTCCTGCCATACTGAATTTAGCTGATGCTATTTTACCCATGTTCCCTACAAACTGCAACAATTTTATGGTGTAAACAAGTCATATAAATTTGCCTCACAAATTAAATGGGATCTGTATAAACTAGTGACAAATTAACGTTAGTAAGTCTCTCTATGGATTGTATC
This sequence comes from Megalobrama amblycephala, assembly GCF_018812025.1. Classification (NCBI taxonomy): domain Eukaryota; kingdom Metazoa; phylum Chordata; class Actinopteri; order Cypriniformes; family Xenocyprididae; genus Megalobrama; species Megalobrama amblycephala. The sequence continues at coordinate 8,493,075 of NC_063062.1, read as the reverse complement.
TGAATAAAGGCCTATTCACAAAGAACGATAAATATTAAAGGTAACTTTTAGAGCCCATAACAATGGATAATGCTCTGTTTGTTTTAAAGGGTTAGTTCACACCAAAATGAAATTTCTGTCATTAATGACTCATAACGTTCCACACCTGTAAGACCTTCGTTCATCTTCAGAACACAAATTAGGATATTTTGGATATTTAGAAAAAAAGTAGTAAAAACATTGTTAAAATAGCCAACGTGACTACAGTGGTTCAACCCTTAATATTATGAAGTGACAAGAATACTTTTTGTACGCTTCTTGACTTTATTTAACAAATTCGTCTCTCCCCTGTCATTCTGCTAAGCTATTTACATTGCAGAGCTTCCGTGTTTATGTCCAAACGGTCACATGAGCAGCACGATGCATGCGTGTGATGCTGACGTAGGAGCAAAGGTCTTGCAGGTTTGGAACAACATGAGGGTGAGTAATTAGTGACATAATTTCATTTTTGGGTGAACTAGCCCTTTAAGTGCAAGCTGCAGTTATGTTGCTTACCACTTTAAATGATCAAACTCTTTCAAGTCAGGTGGATTCAATGTTTTAATTTGCGGCATTATCCTAGCAAACATTCCACCAGTTTCTGTTCCACCAGTGAATTTGTAAAACTAAAGTTATGTACATGTGCACATGGATTTAGGTGTTTACATGCTGTTAATAATGTACATTTACATATTCACATGTAATCACGGATTGTGAGTATGATACGGCTTCTAAACAAATGTTTGGTAAACAAGAAGTTAATAAGAAACTTACTTGCTTTAGTGACTTGCATTTTATACACAATATTGCCAGTTAATTTTTGTTATTGCTCCATCAGCAAAAATCAAACCAACAGCAGAACAATATGCATTGCATGTCTGAGCAATAGACTTTTTTAAATAAAGAAATTAATAATTTATTCAACAAGGATGCATTCAGTTGATCAAAAGTGGCAGTAAAGACATTGATAATGTTACAAAAGATTTCTATTTCAAATTAATGTCGTTCTTTTGAACTTTCTATTTATCAAAGTATCCTAAAAAAAAAAAGTTTCACATTTCCTACAAAAATTTTAAGCTGCACAAGCTATCATGTGACACTGAAGACTGTAGTAATGTTGTTTTTTTGTGGCTCTGTGTAAACATGATGGTTATTGTAGTTCTAGACTAAATGTGAACATGCATTTACTCATCTCACTAGCACAAAAACAGATTCAGTATTCCTCAAAATGAATAAAAACAGTGAAATGCTAATTCACAAACATTACACAAACCTGCAATAATTAAATATGTTAAATAACACAAATATACTGTATATGTATTTAATCTGACTTTATTAACCAATGTCCTTACTGCTGTGCTGACCTTCAATGACCATCATATTTGGGTTTCTTTTTTTTCTTTTTTTCTTTTTTTTTATTGCTGAGGTAAGAATGTTGAACTTTCTTCTCTTGTGTCCTATTCTTTTGCAGTCCAGTACGACAGCACAGCTGAAACTTTGTTTAAAGGATTAGTTCACTTTCAAATAAAATTCCTGATAATTTACTCACCCCCATGTTATCCAAGATGTTCATGTCTTTCTTTCTTCAGTCGAAAAGAAATTAAGGTCACGTGCAAGGCGATCATCTGTTTATATAAAGCATATACAGCTGTATTTTTTTTCTAAAATGACAGATCGTTTCGCTAGATAAGACCCTTATTCCTCGTCTGGTATCCTTTAAAGCCCTTTGAAGGCACTGAAACTGCAATTTTGACCTTCAACCGTTTGGAGTCCATTGAAGTCCACTATAAGGAGAATAATCCTGGAATGTTTTCATCAAAAACCTTCATTTCTTTTTCGACTGAAGAAAGAAATACATGAACATCTTGGATGACATGGGGGTGAGTAAATTATCAGGAAAATTTTATTTGAAAGTGGACTAATCCTTTAAGCTCTATGTGCCCTATAGCGTACATGTGTGTATTTGCATTTTCTTCAGCCTGAGGCTTATTCATTTTTTAGTGATAAAGGGCCTTTACATTTGCCCAAAATAGAACTCATTTGCTTATTTGTTTGTTTTTGTTATTAAAAAGCAAACAAGCAAGCCCAGCCCAGGTGAGAAAATGTACCGCAAAAGCAAAGTAACACATTACTTTCCATAAAAAGTAACTAAGTAACGAAATTAGTTACATTTATAGGGAGTAATGCAATATTGTAATGCATTACTTTTAAAAGAAACCTTCCCCAACACTGGTACAAACTGTATATTATATATAACCCTAACCCTAAACACAACCCTCACAGAAAACAAAAAAAAATGTCTCCACAAGAACAAAAATTTGTGGTATTACTATCCTTGCAGGAAACACCTGAACCACAGATATACATACAAATACCTATGAATCTATAAATACAAATGAGAACACCCTGTCCAGTTTTCTTGTGTAGCAGCTTTTCTTCCTGCAAGGTTCTTGAGCCTAGAGCTTGCAACAAATAAGCTTCATGAAATCCAAGCGAACTTCTCTGACTGAATGATCACGCTTTTGCAAACAACATAGCATGGTAATGCCATAGTTTATATTTTGGTTTACTAGAAAAGTTATTTGCCCACATGTGCGAAGTTGTGCACGCAAGTGAGTGCATTTTGTGTGTTGTGCTGTGCTGACAGGAGCATATTCAGGGTAATAGAAGTGCACAGTGGTTACAGGGTGACTCAGTAAAGCGGAACTGAGCTCTGTCTCCATGTGCATGGATCGCTGGGTCCCTAGATGACAGAATGCCTCAGCGACCTTCCTTATCGAATAGAGTAGAATAAAAAGATTGAAACTCCAGGCGAGATTGGCCATCTTGCTGAATTGGTGATAAAATATATATTTTTCCATTGGAAAAAGTGGCACTTCTCGTTGCATTTTTGGCCTGATGACTGTGCTTTCGTTTCTTTGTCTGTCAGCGTAATGGTGTTGAGTGGTCTTCTATGTCAGAGTAATCATGTTCTGTAGCTTAAGTAAATTGAAATTCAAAGGGAACGTTCTTTTGTAAGGACTGCCACCACTCTCACTGTTCTAATTACATGGATCAATGGCTCCCCCCAAATACAAAAACTTGGAACACAGCGGTCAAACCGGCTCCAAATCGGTGACTGTGTGCAAACTCAACAGTCATGCCCAGTCGCACACACAAACACAAACGTTCACACAAAAAACTCATCGTTGCGCAAACTGCAGTATCCGCAGTACTGTCTTGGCAGACAACGGTGCCCGTTCTTCCTCTTTTAGCTGTGCAACCTGTTGACACGACTGTCAATTTGGGAAGAGGAGACAGAAAAGAAAGGCACTTTGGCAGAGATACTAGATTCCCACTGGGGCCCAAAGCAGTGCCAGCTAGACATTATTGCTGATCCCACAGGAGTCGAAGAAAAGCTTGAAGACATTACTGTGCATCTCAGAGGAGACACGGTCCAGTGAATTGTGACAATCAAGAGGAACAGTTGTTGTTTTTTGTTGTTTTTTTTTTGTTTTTTTTGAACGAGAACTGACAATCATCATAAGAGATCCCATAGAGCCTGATTAATCAATCAAATCACTCACACCTTTCTGTTAAACACAAATCTTTCAGATGACACCTAACAACCTTAAATAACCTTCAGTGTACTTGAGAATTAGACTGATAAATGCTTATTATTAGGTCTTAAATATAAAAATATTCTAAAATTCTTCTCATTACTCATTACATCTTTGTTGATCCTGGAACAACATTTCAATCAACCAATCAGATTTGAGGGACAAGTGTACCCTTTATGTCAAGTTTAGGCTTGCAACCAGGGTTAGGTGCTTCTACATCAATGTTATTCACCTATCTTTTCCCTCTGATTTTAGGGATAAATTATGGGTAGGATTAGGATTAGGGGTAGGAATAGGGTTAACACTAAATTTTCAGACTGGAATGTTGTTCCAGGATCAACAAAATATGTTATGGCTTACTTGGCAAAATCACAGTGACCTTACTGATATATAAATGTCTAAAATATTAACTACTGAAAATTTCAGATAGTCACAACCAAAAATCTGAGCAACTGCTTGTTAATGCAATACTGTATTTTGAGTGCTGCCGACTTGTCTGAAGTGCTAGAAAAATCATCCAAATTAAAACAGGAACATCTTCACTCATTTACACATTATCATACCATTTTCTCCATCATATTTTCTTCCACAATCTGTGCTTATCAGAGCTGGCAAAAAAAGAGACTTGAAAATAATGCTAAATATGTGAGTACATTCTTAAAATTAGCCCCAAGAACACAACGTGATTGTTGATATTTTTAGAGCAACAGCCCAAAGACGCTTATAATGAGCGGGCAACACTGACGAATACGCTGTTTAAAATCTGGATGGATGGATGGATGGATGGATGGATGGATGCATGGATGGATGCATGGATGGATGGATGGATGGATGGATGGATGGATGGACGGACAAGTGGATTAATTGTTTAAAGGATTAGTTCACCCAAAATTGAAAATTCTGTCATTAATTACTCACCCTCTTGTCGTTCCAAACCCGTAAGACTTTGGTTCATCTTTGGAACACAAATGAAGATCTTTTTGGCGAAATCTGAAAGCTTTCTGTCCCTCCATAGACAGCTACACAACTGACACTTTGACGCTTCAAAAGATTCATAAAGAGATTGTAGAACTAATCCATATGAATTGAGTGGTTTAGTCCAAATTTTCTGAAGAAACTCAATCACTTTATATGATGAATAGGTTAAATTTAGGCTTTTATTCACACAAACATAGATCAGTGAACATAAACAGAAGCTCAACCGAACCTGCTTGACGTGCAAGAACAAACCTCTTGCGAAAGCTCAAACGTGCTGCGTAACACACGGGAATGAACCTCATTGGTTCTCGCACGTCAATCAAACATGCTTGAGCTTCCGTTTACCACAACTGATGAGTGAGTTGATGAATGTTTATATTGAATAAAAGCCTAAATTCAATTGAGAATCTAAATTCAATCTCAGTTTAGACTAAACCAATCAATTCATATGGATTAGTTTTACAATCTCTTTATGAACTTTTTGAAGCGTCAAAGTGGCAGTTGCGTAGCTGTCTATAGAGGGACAGAAAGCTCTCAGATTTCATCAAAAACATCTTCATTTGTGTTCCGAAGACGAACAAAGGTCTTACGGGTTTGGAACGACGTGAGGGTGAGTAATTAATGACAGAATTTTAATTTTTGGGTGAACTAACCCTTTAAGCTTAGTCCATCAATTTCAACCAGTGACCCGTTCAGCCTATTTTGCAGACGATTATGAATATCAATTTGGGCTGTACTCCTCCACTACCATTTCACATGACTTTTTACCGTTTTCCACAAATGGGGATCAGTGTAACACAAGCACCTCACACTCCATCCTGCTTGAGTGAAGCCACTGTCTACCTGCTCTCAATGCAGCACTGACCTCTGCAGCATGTTTGGTCCCCTGTCTGATTTGTATTCACATGCAGTACAGGACCTCTGGACATCTCTGAGGTGAACACCACATAGTGGATTGCATTTGCATTTTTTCATTTATTTTCGGCATGTCTCATGCTATGCTTTTGGGGTTGGTTTACAACTCCACCAGGCAACGCATTGTTTATGATTTATCTGAAAAACTGATTAATATGTTGTTGCTCTCAAAACACTCATGGTGATGCCTTTTTCATGCAAGGCAGTGTATGAGTATCCTGTGGGGATGTACATGCTTAATGTGTAATTAGACTGTAATTTCATTAATCACTCTGATTCTCGGGGTCTCGGGAGAGTTTTATTGTGTGAACGTGGAGACCTGTGAGAAACGACTCCATTATTAGCAGTTCTCACATTCTCACATGTTGGCCCTTCTTTGATGTTGCTTTGATTAAATCTGTCTTAACTGCCTCTGAAAAATATGACGCAGACAGAATCTGTCTGGATGGCGGCACGGACTGCCAGAATCTCGACGTGAATCTTTGCGCAGAAAGTTCTACGCCGCTGCAACGGTTACAAACAGCAGACACTGGAAGAGACGGGAATCACAAAGGCTTTGTAAACATCCACACAATCAAACGGAATAATTTATGAGCACCAGATCATTTTGATGTTTTGTTTGGACACTGCAGCTTTTATTTCCTCTCTTTTTTTTTAATAAATGAAAAAGTATTGTGCATGATAATGAGAATAATGAACAATCAACATTCACCAAAGGCTCTCGAGAACTGTTCTTTCTCCAGCTGGCGTGCACATGTTGGCTCAGACAGCCACAGTGTGTGAAAGAGAGAGAGCAAAAGGCAAGAGAAAGCCAAAAATACATAAATTCCCCAACCAAACCTGAACCCTCTTATTCACCGCTGATGACACCATTGCCGTACCTTGCAGCAGAGGAACGTCTTTGAGGAACCCTCCACTGTACTCCACCTGGTACTCCTTCTCCTGAAATCCCGGTACACATTCAGCCTTCTCTTCTTTGTCCTGCGCTCCAGTGCACACAACCTGAAATGGAAATAAAGATTTCCTTTTGATTACTGAATACTGGGGACAATTTTAACATTTTTAATCTTTTTTTTTTTTTTTGTGCTATGCAAAATATATATTTACACATGCCTACCATACTTGCAACTATCCTCCTATCTGCTAACACTTTATTTTGATGCTCCCAACAGACAATCTAGTGACTATAAGTAACTTTGCAAGTACATTTCAACTTATTCTCCTAACCCAAACTTAGCCTAACCCTAACCTAACAGTCTACTAACAATTTACTACAGTCTACTAATATTTAAATGAGAGTTAGTTGGAATGTAATTGCAAAGCTACTTATAGTTCTTAGAATGTCTAAAGTGGACTATCAAAATTAAAGGGTTAGTTCACCCAAAAATGAAAATAATGTCATTTATTACTCACCCTCATGTCATTCTACACCCGTAAGACCTTTGTTCATCTTCGGAACACAAATTAAGCTCTTTTTGATGAAATCCGATGGATCTTTTGTTTCAAATCAGTGGTTCGGATAGGAAGTCAAACTGCTAAACTGCTGAAATCACGTGACTTTGGCGCTCTGAACCGCTGATTCGAAACAAAAGAAGCAGTGTTTTGAAATCACCCATCACTAGATATAGAAAAGTTGTTATTTCGTTTTTTTGGCGCACAAAAAGTATTCTCGTCATTTTATAATACTAAGGTTGAACCACTGTAGTCACATGAACTGTTTGAAATATGTTTTTAGTAGCTTTTTGGGCACTGAAAGTGTAAATTAACTTGCTGGCAATAGAGGCCTCACTGAGCCATCGGATTTCAAAAATATCTTAATTTGTGTTCTGAAGATGAACGAAGTCTTACGGGTGTGGAACGACATGAGGGTGAGTAATTAATGACAGAATTTTCATTTTTAATACAAACATAAATGTAAACATGAATTTCTTTTTTTTTTCAGTTTAACATGTTAAAATATTTAATGCAATTAACATAGCATCCTTTTTTTTTTTTTTTTTTTTTTTTGAGTGGAACTTTGAGTTCTCTTTCTGTTTTTTTTTTTTTTTTTGAACAGACACAAAACACAAAATTATGTCAAAATGCTTGTTTTTGGCAAGTGACCTTGTAAACACAGTATTAAATAAGTTAAAAAGTCTTAAATGGCCGTAAAGAGAAAATCAGATGTGTCAGATATGCGTCATGTGTGTCAGGTTTTAAAGTGACAGCAGCCTAATAAACCAGCTGGAGTCTGTCTCATTCAGTGCGTTTACATGCACCCTCATAATGCGATTATTATAGGATTTTGGCATCTGCTACGTCATGTCATGTTAGCTTTTATCCATAAACCTGAGGTAAAATAAAAATATAAAGCTTCAAAAAGTATCAAAACTTTACATAGCAAAAGAAAAATAGTTATAAAACATTTTATATCTCAAAATATGTTTTCACACTTTTCACAGACAGAGAACTCCACGCAACATGTCCAGAATAAGTGTAATCATTCTAGCTTATACGTAATTAAAGGAATGTAACTTTAATACATAAGAAATGTTTTGCATGTACTTGAGTCTCCGCTCTCCCACATTTTTGTATCTGTATGAATAGAAATGAATTCACCTTTGCCCCCTGATAAAATTGACAGTCTTCCTTTTCACAGATCTAGCCACAATACTAATCAAGTGTGACTAATTATATACATACTAATTACACACACAAAAGAATTCTAACAGTGCCAACTGCCAACATTCAGCGCACTTTTCTGACTTATAATTTATTCTCAGAACTGAACTACATAGTCAATGTTTTCTATATAAAGAAAAAAACAAAACTCTTGTGTTTTTCCTGTTCTTAGTTAAAAACAGCTTCAACTGCACTGCTAAAACAAGTGTACTGACCAAATCTGGAATATATTGTAATTCAAATAGATCAACAAGTCCATTTTCTGTCAACCTAGCAATGACTAAATGCTGCTTTTACAGCGAGTGAGAGCACAACGATTCTGCTAAGGGCTTTTCTGGTCAATTATACTAATTTTAGGTTGCCTTCCACTCAGGATAGCAAAGCATGTCTTCATTAAGAATTAAAGGTAATCATCCAGCTTTTAAAACTCAGAGGAAATTGCTGTTTTGTGGCTTTTAGGTCAATGGTAGATGGAGAGTTTTTCAAGATCGCTTTTTCCCTTTTGTAAGGGCCAGTGAACCATGCTGTTCCAACCTTTCTGTCCATCTTCCTCTTTTACTTCCAGCAACATTATTACTCTTTCACACCTATTTTTGCTCTCCATCACTCACCCTTTCAGTTGAAGGGAAGCGGGGATTCTTTCTGACAATGTCACAGCCCGCATGCCGCCCTTGAATATACAGCCCTGTTCCTCCTCTCAGTTCTAGAGTACATAACAACTCTAGACACACAGACAGAATTTCAGAGATCTGTTCAATAGTTTCTTCCTTGGGAATACATTCAACACAGATTCAATACATCAGAAACACAGAGCATAAATCATCAGCCGTGCTGCCAGAAACGTAAATATTTCAGATTAGATAACCCATTCATGAATAATGAAGGCTTTGGCTTAGTTTTCTCCCTTTGTGATTTAGTAAAACCCCATGCTTTCTTAACAACTTTACTTATGAAAGGATGTGCACAATCAAACAGCTGCTTTGTAGCCCAAGTTATAAAGCTATTCTTTATAACTTGAAAGAAAAAAAGCATTAGAGCACATAGGACCATATTGGCAATATACCTATATCACTCCTAGGTAATTAACTTTGAACAAAATTTGAACTGAATTGAGCTGCATAATGATATTAACTTTGCAACATCAACACTATTATTGAACTGAACTGAATCAACATTGAATTGACTTGAGCTGATGACACGAGTATCTTCTATAGAGCTGATTAGAGCTGAATTGGATTTTCATAATTAATGATCTTTGCAACACTGAGACAGTTATTGAACTGATATGAAACAACATTGAACTAAACTGAAATGAATAATGAAACTATATTCTGTTGAGCTGCATTAAAACATTTTTTTGTCTTACTTACAAATGTGATCCATTACACTATGGACAAATAAAAAAACTCAAGCAAAGTACAAGGTTATCCTGGAAGAAATATTGCTTCCCTTCTGCTCTGACAATGATCCAGGCCAATATAGGTATGGATGGAGCACCACCAGATCAAGACCCTGTCATGTCCAGCCCAACCTGAACCCCATTGAAAACCTCTGGAATGTGATTAAGAGGAAGGTCAAAAGTCATCAAACAAAGCCAAACTGCTTGGATTTTTGTACCAGAAGTGGCATAAAGTCGCCCAACAGCAACATGAAAGACTGGCAGAGAGCAAGCCAAGATTCATAAATCAGGTTTATTCCACCAAATATTGATTTTGCACTCTTCCTAAGCTAAAACACTGGTATCTTGTAGTTTAAAAAAGAAAATAAACTTGTTCTTTGCAATAAGTGTAAAAATGCTATCTATACTTTATACTGGCAGATACCATTTGCACCTCAGTATTTCAGTACATTAACAGGATGCAAAAATATCAGAGTGTAAATGATTATAAATGGATGCTGCCTTATTGGAAGAATAAAAAAAACCTTCCCATAACCCTACCCAATAAACACTTTTAATATTATTAAACACTCATTTACAGTTTATTTCCACTTTTAGAACATTATTTTCATTTTTATTGAAAATAAATGCGAGCATGGCAAAAGGCGGATTCAAATCCACATTGATCTTGTGAAAATCCAGATCTGCAAGCCTTACTTGCTTACTGCTGCGCCACTGAAGACGTTGAATTCACCATGTCTTTTTTAAAACTTGTGGCCCAACCAGACATTGGTGGGTGGAGCTAGTGTCAATAGCATTTGCCAACTAGGGACACTATTTGCACTTAGTGTAAACAGACACTCCGTAAATATAAATAGTAAATCCAGAGAAACTGCTAATTTTACAAGTGGGACCCCTTTTCCTGTTGTTGTTCCCTAACTTGGTCCCATCAATAAAAGCCATCATAACTTAAATATAGAAACCATCAAATATTTCAACAAACATACTTGCATATATACTTTCAATATAGAAAGTATGTATACAAGGCGTTCACTAAAATGCCTTAGATACCTATATACATTTTTTTCAAACTAAGATCTCTTTAGTTGTTACTGAATCTATTATCCAAGTCAATTATAGGAAATCAGACGAAAATGTCAAAGTGTTGGTTTGATTTGCTTTGCGAAGAGGTGAGTTGAAGAATGCAGGGCGGGAAGGACCTTGTAAGGATCCAGCTGGGACAGAGGATGCACATTAACAGGGCAGCACTCAAACAGCTGCTGCACCTTACTGTGTGTTCAGATGAGCATTCTAACTGTGAGATTGTATGCTTCTTCACTGTCACTACCTCAAAAATCCCTTGAAAGAAGAATTCATGCCAGGGAACTTCAGCATTAGGGAGCTTCAAGCATGTTATTAGTACAGCAATTCGGAGTTTCAAGGAAAAACTGCCGCTGAATAAAAGCCATTCACGATCGCACACTCAGCAATACGGCACAAAGTTCTCTTTGACGTGTCCCCTAGGATACAACACAGACTGGAAAAAAAATAATGGAGGATCTCAGCACTGTGTATTTTGAGGGGGAAATAAATGCTTATTTTAGCTTATTTTTTACATTTAATGAGCCAAATCTGACAAAAGTGCTGTGTTTACTGAAATGGGAAAAAAAATACTATCATTCTTGTTCTACAGGTTAATTTGCTGCTAAAATAGCACTGCCCTAAGTGACACTCGGATACCACTATGCCGACTCTTGTTAAACTCGCAAAGGCCTACTCTGCTTTAACTCTGATTTAATGACAAATACATCAGGGGGTTAAGGGTGCCGCTTCCAAACAAGGTCTCCACTCTTTATGGTTCTTTCTATTCTACCCACCGCTTCTGAAGTCCTTGAGGAGTTTGTTTAATGGAGTTCCTCATAAGAGAACAGAATCTAGTTTAGTTACTCGGGAACTCAATGACTTTTCTTAGCTACATATGAAGCAAATATTCTTAGAATTGCCTCAGCAGGGTAGAGATAACATTGCATATAAGACAGCATGACAGAAATTTCTCCAATCAGCATGGTGAAACATCATTTGAACATCCATCGAGACAAAAAATGTCAGAGCAGATATTATCACAGGCATATGTGAACATGTTTCCCCTCTCTCGGAAAAGAGAGAATAATATGGTGAAAAAGAAAAAGAAAAAAAGATGAGAAGGAAAAGAAAAGGCTGGACATTAATTGTGTTATGTCCTTCAAACTGCCCGAGGCAGTGTCAGAAGAAAAAAAAAAAAAAAACTGTAAAAAGAGTAAAAAAAAAAAAAAAAAAAACTTGTAAAAATTTAAAAGGAAGTTAGAGGGCCATTCACACAGGAAATGATCTTGAGTTCTGTCTGGGTTTTTTTATTATTGGTCTAGGTACATGAGCCAAGTGCAAAACAGTGGTTTTCAACCATTTTTCATGCTAGGGACCACCAAAAATGATGATCCCTTAAAGCAGAACTAAGTAACTTTTTTACCTTCATAAAAAGTTTTCTAAGTCCTTACGATGGTTAATTGACTTGTAGTGGTGTGTTTGAGGCGAGCACTAACCCCCTCTGGCACATCTACGCCAGAATACAGCACTTGCAAGTTGAGCTGCATCGACCCGACACAATCTCGCCTCATGTTCACGTTCACGCGAGAGTGACAAAATGCTTTACGGTAATTCAAAAACAATGCATATATTATGACTTTAGAAGACAATTTCGAAAATTACCCACCTCCATCGAGTGTACTGTATTTGCAAATTACCCACCTCCTCTTTCTTGTACTGTATTTGCAAAACTACTGCGCTGGTGAGTGTTGTAGTCATTGTAGTCCAGAGCTGCGCTTGGAGTATTTATGACAATGTGATTCACTGAAGGAAACTGTAGGGGGAGCTTCGCAAATCTTACTGAGTTCCGCTTTAATTCTTTCCACGCCATTGATGGAATTTTCAGTCATTTATGACACGTTTCCCCACCATTAACAAAATGTTCTGGCAATCCATGTTTTAACAGTTATACGGTAGGGGGCGCTATACTTCTCTTCTGAAAGAGTACAGAATCTCCAGATCAAAACACAGGTGAAGAAGCAGAAACAAGTGATATAACATTATTGCCTAAAGGGTTAGTTCACCCAAAAATGAAAATTCTGTCATTAATTACTCACCCTCATGTCGCTACACACCCATAACACCTTCGTTCATCTTCGGAACTTCGAAGCTTTACGAGTCTTTTGTTTCTAATCAGTGGTTCGGAGCACATATCAAACTGCCAAGTCACGTGAACCATTGAAATGTAATAATAATAACAAAGTCTTTATTTTGTTTTTTGGTGCACAAAAAGTATCCTCGTCACTTCATAACTTTAAGGTAGATTCACTGTAGTCACATGACCTGTTTTAAATATATCTTTAGTACCTTTCTGGGCGTGCAATCTTCGGAGGTGTTGATGGATGCGATCTACTACATCTAGGTTTTGATCATTTTTATGAATCCAAGCCATAGTCTTTGACAAAAACACAAGTTTCTCTGCTTTTTGTTTAAAATGTTGCTTTTTTTTTAATGAAACTTACTAGGGCTGTCCTCGACTAAAGATTTTCTGGTCGACTAGTAGTCGTTCATTTTAAGCATTAGTCAACTAATCGCACGTTTATTAATAAACCATATAAATCATAATAGAGAGCCTTTAAAATTTTGGTCAACTAAGCCTCTTCTCGTCAACTACCGGTTAGTCGACTATTAGGGGACAGCACTAATATTTTCTCATTATATACTTTCTTAGTCAGGATAAGTTACATACTGACAAGTGTACTGAATGCACCAATATAAATGCACCTTCTGTTCACTTCTGTCAAATTGAACTCTATCAAACTACTTTTAAAGCTTAAAAAAGTGTGAGTGGTCACAATGTGTGTGTATACGAGTATGTGTGTGTATACGAGTACCTTAGTTGGTGTCAAGGCAGATGACATCCAATGAGAGGACAGAGAAATGAGGTAGAGGAAAAGAGCGTATGTGCGCCCATGTCCACAGAAATGTGTGGCCATGTGTGATGTGACAAAAGAAAGCCAAGCGCAAGGGTATTGTGCAGGCCTGCCTTTATCTTCACTGCTTGGCTGCTTACAGGGAGACGGGCGTCCAAAGCAAAAACACCACCTGCTGCCTGGCCTCAACTTATTTCCTCTCTCTCCCTTCCTCAATAACGCTTGCTTTTCTTCTTCTCTGTCTGAACTGGAAAGCGTAATTGATTGCTTGGCATGTTGGTCACCTTATCAGTTCGTTTCTGTGATACAGCTGTGTGGGAACTTCATTAGTTTCTAATAATTTGACTCAGCATGATTTCCTTATTAAACACAACTAGAGAAGATGACACTGGTGGGCTGTGATCGAGGGGACAGGGGTTAGAAAATGACAATGTTCCCTGCTGGTGTGGAGAAAAAAACATTTAAATGTGCTTTTAGAAGTCTCTTCTTTTCTTTTAGGTCATACTGCTTGTGAATGACAAAGGGGATAAATTAAATGGATAGTTTGTTCAATAATTAAAATTCTGTCACCATTTCCTCACCCTTGTGTCATTACAAACCTGTGGGACATTTTTTCTTCTGTAGAACACAAAAGGAAACATTTAAGACTGTTTTCCATGCAATTAATGAGGACTGAAGCTTTTAAGCTTTGAAAAAGCACACAAAGCACATAAAAGCACATAAAAATGTCACTTTTTTGCAGTATATTCCAAGTACTCTGATATCATGAAGTCACACGACAGAAAGATATTCTCCACCGATGGGCTGTTAACTACTGCAACAAATTGTAGGTTTGTAAAATTCAACTAATGTTATGGAATACATATAAAAATGTAAAATATAATGTAAAATGCAGAATTAGTATGAAGATGGACCTTACTGGCTTTCCAGAAATACAGATCTCCTGGATTGCTGAGAGCCATGTGCCTATATTACTTTGAATCAATAAGTTGAACTTCGATCGATTCAGTTGAACTAAACCAGATCAGTCTGATTCATAAACAAATCATTCAGGTTGGTTTTGTTAACTGAATAAATTAACCCTTAAATGCATACCTCGGGTCTTTAGTGACCCGGGACGTCATTCACTACCCTCCTCCTTGTTCATTTTTTAAAGTTAGACATCAACCTTCTTGGTATTCCTCAATCAATTCATTATAAATAATATAACAAGGAAAAAATCGTAAAATTATAAAAGAATGCCTATTTTTGTATTCATTTTTTGTAAAAAATTGTATAGGGTCGCAAACGACCCGAGGTGTGTATGAGTGTCCGTATATTTTTTCTGCACAACAATAATTGAATCGTAGATGACGGAATAAGTGCAATTCACCTTTATTCCACAAGGTGGCAATGTCTGACACACAATGATGAAGTGACGACTCATTCAGACAGAAAACGAAATAATAAGAAAAACATGAAATGGCTCAGCAATTTACTGCAGAACAAGTACTGAACGCAATCAAATATGACTGTAACTGTTACTGGATGGATCTGGTGAAGCTGTTAGCGATCGAAATATTGATTTTGAAGATGTTGAAAATTATATAGTTTTGAGAATACATTTGAGATCGCGAATGGGCTCATATTCGTGACCTCAAACATAAAACTAGCCCATTATTTGCTGAATTTACTGGGAAATGTGCTCTGACGAGGACAGTGATGATGGCATAAAACATCTACTCAAAACGGAGCCCTCTCAAGCTCCAAAAGGCAACAAAATATGCTTTATTTTATTCTTCTGTAATTGTTACTCTAATATCAAAGGAGTTTTATATTATCGCGACAGGTAGAGATCCTTCCGTGTTAGATATAGATCTGGGTCGATAAAGACCCGAGTATGTAAAAATGATTGGCGAAACAGTCATGCATTTAAGGGTTAATTGAAATGATCATCAACATCTTCAACTCTCTTGAACGTGCCAAGAGAGAAGTTTCTTCATAGATTTTCAGAGACTATAGCTGCGTTTCCACCAAAATGACCTGGAACAATTTGTCCCAGGAACTTTTTTCCTCCAGACCTGTTGCTGTCTGTGTTTCCATCACAGTCTAAAGTAGAATTAAGACTAGGCAAATTAGTCCGGTGGCATAGGACTGTGCACAACTTTCCAGTCCCCACTGGATTTCGTCCTCCGCATATAAGCTAAATAAAGCCTGAACCTCGTCGTTGGTCCATCTTTCATATTTTTTAAAATCCATTGTTGATTCGAATAGCAAACAACTCTTACAGCAGGCACCGCAACAGACTTTTAAAAATGGTGGTTAAAATAAAATCCTGTGTGGAGTCAACCAATCAAAATGCTGTGTGAACTCAACCAATCAGCATGTTCAGCACCCAAGTCCCACCCCCGAAAGTTCCTGAATTTTGAAAAAGTACTACCTCATGAGCAGGGACTTTCTGAGGGGGGAATTTGCAGTCCCTGCGTCAAAACACACCGAGCACCACCCCAAAGCGGTGGAAACGCGGCTATAGACTTAAATTTCAGTCAGTTTCTCATGCAGAACTTTCATTTGGAAAATTTTGAATATAGCACACGAGATTGTATGTGGCACTTCATAATACTTTTATGGTTGTTTTGCGTTGTTTTTGATGCTTGAAAGCTTCAGTTCCTGTTTATTGTAACAGCACAAAAAAACAGTGTTAAAGATATCTCTGCAAGTCATACAGTTTTGGAACGACATGAGGGTGCGTAAATAATGACAGAATTGACATTTGTAGGCGAACGGTGCCTTTAAGTTTGAGGAAAATTATAAAAAGGCAACAGCAAGTGCCGTGTTTGTTATAAACAAAGATACTTACGACAGAGACAAGACAAATAAAGTGACAGGATAAAACTTCCAAACAGATGAGTGCCATTTCTATGCTATGGCTTTATAAGACTCAGCGGAGATACAGAGGTTATAGTTTACTCAGGTCTTCCTGAGAGTGTCTGGCTTTTTGTTTTGCTTCACTGAGGGGAAACAGAGTTCAAACCCATACTCCGTCTCTGCTCATAAACTGCGCTATAAAGCCCTGAGTGATACTGAACATCTAAAAGTGTGCCTTCCTTTGCCTTCTGACTACATTAACATTGAGCCTGGGCAAAACAGCTTGATGAGTATCTGACAAAACTCTCTAGTCCGTTAGCTTTAGCACTTTTCCAAGGCCCACACCATAATTTATGCATGCAATTCAAGCTTGTTAGAAATCCTCCAACGCTTGATAGCTGGATTCTTTTGGCTTCATCAATGAGGTCAGCGTCTGAGGCACTGAATCTCAGCTTACCCATAATGCCTGGATTAATTCTTTCCATAGAAAGTCTGGAACCAACATATTTCCCTGCAACTACAGCACTGTAAAGCAATAGTTAGCAGGTCTAAAGTGTTGTAATCCCTCTCCAAGGCATGTAATCTACTCATTAGACCTTCTAACCTCAAAACTACTGGAGGATAAAAGCAACAGATGAGAACATAGCCATAACGCAAGCCGCGAGAGCTAAGATTAATTTTCTTTTAGATGCTGTGGTAACCCAAAGCAATTTTAATGTCCCATTCTACATTTTACAGCTTGCCTAAATTGAACAACCTAGTTTGCAAAGGTTCATTAGCAGATTCAGTCGTACACCATATGGAGTAAAATGGGAGACTGGATTTTCATTGAAGGGTTTTAAGGTTAATATAACTGTTGAGGAACAATCCTGCAGATGGCTGAACGTAAAGACTTTCTGCGGTCGAGTTCTTTCTGCAGTCGCATTCTACACAATTGATGGCACTTATAGAGGCACATAAACTCACTGATTCTTTTTTTGTGCCTCACAGATTTTTCTCTTAAATAAAGATGTCAGAAGAGTGAATAAAGTTCACCAGCTTTATTGGGTGAGAGAAAAGCAACGACCACATATACAGCAAGTATTGGATCGATGTCACTACATTCTCTGCTAAAAGAGAAAGCTAACAGCTTTAAGTGCATCCTCCTATCTTCTTGAGTCCAAGTTAAACCTTCTACTGTCATTCAACTACTAAATCAGTACAAATTAATATCAACATTATTACGCAGCCATAATGAAGGTAGGCTATTCATTCTTCATAGATCATCTCCCTTAATGCTGCTCAGAGAATCACATCTTTAATTAATTAGCTCATTAAAGTCATCAGCAACTTCAATAAGTCAGTAAGAAATGAACACAGACTAAGAAAGTCTTGCAAATTTGTATAGCAGTATCACAGGGCAATGATGATATATTAGTGAAGTTGGCTCTGAATTGCTTAGGTCTACATGAAATCAAAACGGACATCATTTTGTTCCATAATGCACATTCCTGGTCCTATTGCAAATCATTGGTTCTTGTTTTTATATATAATATATATATATATATATATAAAATGTTTGTCTTCATAATCTTCAAATGTAATCAAAACTATACTGATGTCACTTCAGTAACTAACTGTTAACCATAATCCAAACTAATCCAAACAGCTATTTAGGCATTATTTGACAAAATACCATTTTGCTCCACCATTTAGGAAAAATAAATACTATGATAGTCAATGATGGGGGGCAATATCTGTTTGGTTACTGCCATTCTTCCAAATATCTTCCTTTGTGTTCAGCAGAACAAAGAAATTCATACAAGTTTGGAACTGAGGATGAGTAAAGTAATTTTCATTTTTGGGTGAACTATCCATTTAAAGGGCATTGATAACAATATTAAAATGTACTAATGTCCATCTTTGACTGGCTAAAATTGTTCAGTATTAGAAGATACTTTGATTCAATTCCTGTAATGAAGACACCAATAAATGTCACCTTGTTTGACGGCCATTAACAGAATTCTGCTTCAAGTAAGTAGCTCGGATGCTGCAGACACCCTGAGTAAACTCTGCCCAGTGGTGTTCAGAGTATGACATTTACACGCAGGGTAAAGAAGTCTATTCTGGGCATGTGGCTTTCTAAGAACGTGTGCGCACGGTCACTCTACAATGGGCCCTGGAGGCTTTAGCAGAGAGGCGTTGTCTTTTTAAAGAGTAGTGGTGATGGCCTCCGGGCAGGTGCTGTGACAGGCCCGAAGTGTGATTAAGGTTAAGACTTCATTGATGAAAGCCAGTGCAGCCAGAGCCACTAGGCAGAGTCTGGTGTAAATGTCAGCTCAAGAAAAAAAAAATCAATATGGTCATATGAGTTCACAGACAACCTGATTGAGAATGGCTGCAGCACCTTGAGTGTGTGAAGAGTTTGTGGCATTAGGGTGGTTTCTGATTTGAGAAGCAAATTTTTTTTTTTTCCACATTCTCCTAACACTAAAAGTTTCATGTCAATTTTTGTCACTAATAAAAGTGATTTAGAGATTCACTTCAGCTCTATATTGAGATTTTACTACGTTCTGGTGCAGTTTAATCTGCAATTTAAATTATGTTGTAGCATTTTGTTCAACAGACAAGTTCGAGAAGAAAAAAAAGTTTTGTGGTTAGAGATTCACTTCATCCTAATTTAAATAATAACCGCCAAAATGTTGACATAAATAACTCTGAAAATAAATTGGGACCAGGGAGCTTTGGTCATCATGCAAGATAAAATATAACTACTGGAGTCACAAAATGAATCATAATTAATAGCAATTAATTTAATATTTTAAATAAATGTTAATTTATGTAATATATCATTAAAGGGGACCTATAATGCCCCTTTTACCAAAATGTGTCTGTGAAGTTTCAGCTCAAAATACCCCACAGATCATTTATTATAGCTTGTCAAATTTGCCCCTATTTGGGTGTGAGCAAAAACATGCCGTTCTTGTGTGTGTCCCTTTAAATGCAAATGAGCTGCTGCTCCCGGCTCCCTTTCCAGAAGAGGGCAAAGCTTTAACATCTCACGCTTTGGTTGCTCAACAACAACAAAACTGGAGAATCTCACGCAACCAAAATGACTGAATGAATTGTCAGTACCTGTGTTTAGCCTTACATTGTTCAAACCAGAGTCTGACACTGATGGAGAGACTCAGGAAGAAGTTACAACTTTTAGAATGCTGGACGTTACAGCATGGCAACAACACTCTACTACAAAAGCTCTTTTCTAAAGCAGCCCAACTGGCCTCACCCCCTTTGTTGCATGTTCTCGGGGGCAGGGTTTATAGGGTTTGTGATGTCACCAATCTGAGAATAAGCTTGTTGTAGTCCCTACCAGCTGCTTGTTGTAGTCCTTAAAGGTCCTCTAAGTGATGTCACGCGTTTTTAGGCCAAAACATTTTTTGTCACATACAGCAAACATCTCCTCACTATCTGCTAGCTGCCTGTCCCCTGAACACACTGTAAAAAAAACGCGATCTCTGTAGTCGCCACAAGCTCCAAAAACGGCAACAAAAACAAACTTGTGCAGCCTGGACCACAAATCATAATAAACATGCTCCAGCCAATAACCAACAAGAATTTGAGTTTCAGGAAGCACAGATGGGAGGGGAGGAGGAGGCGGAGGCGGAGGGAGGGTCTAGCTAGCCTCTGTTTTGTTTGACAACACTTCGAACGTCAAAAGGAAGTTACTCCGCTCAGGATCACTTAGAGAACCTTTAAAACGAGATTTCTGAAAAAGAAAATCCCTTTGCATTGAACTTTGAGCGTCATAAATTTGCAGATGTTGTTTATACTCAAACAGCAACATTACACACTAAATAAAGTTAAAAAAGTGAAATTATAATCAAGAACCCCTTTAAGACATTTAAAAAAAACAAGTAGCTTTGTCATAATTACAGCAGAAATACTAGAAATATTAGTGTATATGAGGGGCCTTTGAATGTTGAAAAATGAGGAGGCTTCAAGTCAAAAAGTTTGAGAATTACGGAGCTAAACTCTTTAGCATGATCGATTGATGCTGCCAACGTCACAATAATCAGCTAATCAAACACATAGTGGCCACTCACATAGAAAGTGTTTTTGCATTCCACAGCAGTGCTTTTCC
Organism: Megalobrama amblycephala; assembly: GCF_018812025.1. Classification (NCBI taxonomy): domain Eukaryota; kingdom Metazoa; phylum Chordata; class Actinopteri; order Cypriniformes; family Xenocyprididae; genus Megalobrama; species Megalobrama amblycephala. The sequence continues at coordinate 8,472,564 of NC_063062.1, read as the reverse complement.
ATTTTTTTTCTGTGTAAACATATGCTAGATGGATGTGTTTGACTGTTGAGCTCACATTCCACATCTTTTGCAGCATCTTGTGCATGACACTGCATTCTAAATGTGGCACTCAAGTAAAAAAAAACTCATCTCTAGACCATGCGTTATTTTTTCATGCCAACCTTGGAAGTGATGACCCTGGGCATGTGTTCAAATCCCCATTTGGTTCGTCCGGCCTTGTAAACAGATGTAACATTTCAACATACATTCCAAGGAGTATAATATTCCAATACTGCATCAAAAGAAGGCCTCAGGCTAATGCACAGAGCCCACTAAACCCCTAATATCCATTGACACCTGGAAAATACCCACACCAATCAGACTGTATCTAATGTGCATTAATTATTGCAATAGCTTGGGATGGTACGAATTCCCCTCAAACATTCTCCCAATTGATGTCTCAGTTTCCAATCTGGCCAAAACCAGGATGAAAAGACCAGGATGTCTTGTGAACCGCCCCCAGCTGGGCAAGAGAACGTTCCTGCATCTTTCCCTTCTCTAGCCTGGACTGAGTCCTCTGCTCGGTGGTAAATGTCAGTGCACATGGAGGGCATAGCAGGAATGACCCAGGCCTGGTCACAGCGAGAGGCTGCAGCGAAATCAATCAGTCTGCCTTCCAAACAGCTGCATCTGGCTTGCCAGTGGGAGAAGCAGCCTGCACAACCATCTGGAATCTGGACACATCACACCTGCTGGGCCAATGAATAAGGGTTGGTGCATGAGCTGAAAAAAAGGGCACTGGGCACAGCAAACAGACACTCAATCTTGGATGGTATCTGCATTGTTGCTGTAATTTAGCAGGCAGGTCTGACAGGGTTCGCAAGTGTGGTTCCAACTCCAGATGTGTAAACACAATGCACCACTGAGGGATCCTGGCCTATGATTCAAAATGGGTTTAGCCATAATAAACTACTCGCATGCAGCCAGAGATGATAGCGTATCTGTCCAACCTAACAAATAGCTTTTCTAACCTTTGCAACAGAGAATAAAGTAAAGTTCGGTATAACTTTATCTTGCAGCACTGAAACACAAACATGGGTCTCCTGAGCTTCAAAAGGATTATAGCCTAAACATAAAGAGTCCAACATAAAGAAAACCCACTGCAGCGTGAATAAAGGCCACATCAGGACAGAGCAGAAGAAAACAATACTGTCTACCTTAAGACATTACCATTCAGCCAAACAGCTGGCACTTAGCCACTCTGTTTAAAGGGCAGAAAGCAGGCCTTGGATGACTAAGCAGATCACTGGGGTCATAATCAGTGTGCATGCTGAAAAAAGGGGCTCCAAGAGCCAGGCTAGCCGCCTCCTGGTCTCAGCTTTAGACTGTTTGATGCATATATAACCCTAAGCCACTTATAAACAAAGGTAAATGGTATAAAATAACACATTTATGTACTATAAACTGCAATATTATCTGATGTCACATGACCAGAGCTGTTTAATTCCTGTTTGCCGCTCTGAAAGATGGCAGTGTCAAAGCTCCAAAAAAGAAGTAAAATTTGCACACATTCTGTAACATAATATTTAAATGATCTATTAATATATTCATAATATTGCTTTGGCTCATATAATCTTGTCCAAGTAGGAAATCACAGAGACCCATTTTTTTTTAATAAGGAACCAATTAAGTACCATATAAAAGTGCATATTTAAAAGTATTAATAAATATACTACCGTTTAAATGTTTGAGGTCAGAAAGATTTTTATTTTATTTTAAGTCTCGTATACTCACTAAGGCTGCATGTGTTTGACAAGAAATACAGTAAAACGTTGTCAAATATTATTACAACTGAAAATAATTGCTTTCTAATTTAATATATTTTAAAATATAATTTGTTCCTTTTATGGCACATCTGAATTTTCAGCAGCCATTACTTAAGTCTTTAGTGTCACAAGGTCCATCAAATCATTCTAGTATTTAAATATCAATATTCTGATTGAAATATTTTTATAACAACGTAAAATAAGTCTTTTCTCTCCCTTTTGATATTTTTTTTTTAAAAAAAGAGGAAAAGTCTAGTCTTACTGACACCAAACTTTTGGTACATTTAGTGCAACAAAGCAAAATTAATTGTGTAATCCTTTTTTTCAAACTACGGTGGCCCAGTAGTGCACAACACAACTAAATTAAAAAAGCAAACATAAGTTCACAACACAACAAAATAAAGCCACAACACAACGGAAACAAGCCACAACACAATGAAATCAAGCCACAACACATAGAAATCAAGCCACAATACAACGAAATCGAGCCACAACACAACGGAAATGCTCCCGAACACTAGGGGGCTCTCAGAGCTTGGTAAAGTTGTTTTCCTTGCCACTGTTCTATAAAGTTGACAGTCTTACAAAGACTGGAATTTGAACATGTCTGTTTTTAAATTGATATTGATATTACTGCCGACTCTATAGAACATTGGCAAGGAAAACTAACTTTACCTAGCTCTGAGAGCCCCCTAGTGTTCGGGAGCATTTCCATTTGTGTTGTGGCTCGATTTCGTTGTGTTTTGGCTTGTTTCTGTTGTGTTGTGGCTTGTTTCCATTGTGTTTTGGCTTGATTCCGTTGTGCTGTGGCTTGTTTCCGTTGTGTTGTGGCTTGTTTCCGTTTTGTTGTGGCTTGTTTCCATTTTGTTGTGGCTTGTTTCCATTGCATTGTGGCTCGATTTTGTTGTGTTGTGACTTGTTTCCGTTGTGTTGTGGCTTGATTCCATTGTGTTGTGGTTTGATTCCATTGTGTTGTGAACTTTTGTTTGCTTTTTTTTTTAATTTTGTTGTGTTGTGCACTACTGGGCCACCGTAATTACCAGATAGTAAAATATATTATGTTACTTTAGAGTTTACCACTTTCTGTGAGGTTTTATTGAGCAACTGGGCAATTTCTTTTAAAGGTACACAGCTTGTTTCATTATGCTATCCACAAGGTAAAAAATATGCGCTTAGCTGGGAATAGTTTGAAATTTAATGGGTTAATGTCTTTTAGATCGCTCACCTGAGAATTTTACAACTGCAGTAATGCGATCACATCGGAACATGCTGGCTTAAAGAGCTGAAAAAATATCAAAATGATTCTGATGGCTGAATGATATTTTGCCATGACATTTAAGCAAGTTCAGCAACAGTGGCTCAATATTGGTGCTGCACTTTCTTTGATACCTTCTGAATCTGGCCCTGGGTCTGTGTAAGGTCTTTACATCAGAAATGAGAAGGTGACAATTCACTCACAACAATTGTACCATCAACTCATGTGGCATTGCAACACACCAGGATGTGTATTAAGGGTCAAAGGGTGCCATCCAATACGGGGGATAAGCAACTACAAAAGAGTCTGAAAGTCAAGTTTCTGTTTTCATTTCCTTCACCGGGGCCGTGGCGGAGAGGAATGGAGAAGATTAGCCAGCAAAGCTAGCAATAACTCACATACTCCCAAACAACCTTCCGCTAGTGCTGAGCCCTTCCACCGAGGCGTCTGAATGCAAGATACGGTTGACGTGAGCGATTGCGTCCTTTTTTCTGATTATCTGCCCAAGTCTCGCCATCAAATCCAGCCATGGTCACACCATCCATCAGTTTAAAGGGCAAAGTTGCCAATAAGCCCTTCAACCCATGAAGCAGGCCTCCTTCTTCCTTTCACTGAGATTCAATAGTGGATTGAGAGTGGAAAAGAAAGATTCCTTCAGACATTTTGAGTGAGCAGAGTAAACTACAGGGTGATATTCATGGGGGAGCTGCAAAGATATCGAACAGGACGTCTACTTTTTCTACTTCTTTCTACATGCCCAATACATTGTTGCTGACATGGTATTTGCTTTATCCCCTTCCTGGGAGGCCGTAGCAATCTATGCTTTCTGGAAAATGTTGTAGCGTTCTGCCCCTGGCTACCACATCAGGTGATTCACAGGAATTTACCAGAGACGAGTCAAACATTTTGACTTCTCATCTTAGCTTGTAAACAGCACTTACTCATTTCCTGATATATGGACTTTAAATCTCTTTCCTTCTCTGGTTACAATCTGTGATTTCATCATCTGAATCTCTTTCCTTTTGTGTTCTAAACCTTCCAATTAATGACGTGTTCTGAAGGAGCCTAAAATTCCTCCCTGTCAACAATGCCAATGAGATGCTTAAGCCAAGCTCAAAGGAACACAACCGGCGGTACAAAAGAGATATGCAAATGAAGTGTCTTTTCAGATCATTTGATACATCTGCACGTTTGATCTAGGCCCTTTCATTTCTCCACATCTATTCGTCTGCAGTTCTCCTACTGTTAAATCTCCTACTGCTGTTATGATTAATGACAACAGAGGCCATGCGCTTGTGTTTTTTTCTTCCTCAGAATCAAACTCTTTAATAGCATTTTATAGGCACGTTAAAAGGCCACTGAACGGGCTGTGAAAGGTTCCTTCTGTTTTCTTTTTTATCATCTCCAGAGGGGGAAGCAGAAAAATCCATTTTGTCTGAATCAATATTTACTCCTGATGCTGTCTTCTCCCAAAATAATCGACAGCTGGTCTTTTGTTCAACCCTCGAAGAAAGTAAAAAGGAACTTAAAGGTTACCACACTAGAGTAGTTCTGAAAGCAGAGGAAAAAGGAAAACTAAGGGTAACGATTATAATTTACCTCTCGCAACATCCCCTGAGCTTTGCTCTTCTGTAGATGGCAAGGCATTTTGTTAAAAGCCTATCTGTTTTCAAAATCCAAAAAAAAGTTTTTGTTAATGGGAATAAAGTTGAAATAAATAAAAATAATAATAAATGAAAAGCACATGACTTCATAACTAAAATCAAAATGAAAACATAAAAGCTTCCATCCATCCATCCATCCATCCATCCATCTATCTATCTATCTATCTATCTATCTATCTATCTATCTATCTATCTATCTATCTATCTATCTATCTATCTATCTATCTATCTATCTATCTATCTATCTATCTATCCACCCTCCCACCCATCCATCCATCCATCCATCCATCCATCCATCCATCCATCCATCCATCTATCTATCTATCTATCTATCTATCTATCTATCTATCTATCTATCTATCTATCTATCTATCTATCTATCTATCTATCTATCTATCTATCCACCCTCCCACCCATCCATCCATCCATCCATCCATCCATCCTCAAGGCTTTTTTTTTTTTTCAAAACTTGAAAATGTTAAATGTCTTTCTTTGGCAGCGTTTCTTTTCTTATTAACATTTTGTTTCTTTACATTGCAATCCATTTCAACTCATTCAGATTTAAATTGCAATTCTTCATCCTGTTTGTCACCACATGTTTCAATTTAGTAAAGTTAATTTCAGGAGTTAAATTGGAATTTCAAATTCATTGAATTCATTAGACATTCTTTATTCAGTTCTGAATGTTGCACAACCCTATTCACATGACTTAGAAATATTAACATACTAAAGTTATAACATTTCCAATCACTATCTGAAGTCATGTAGTATCAGATGTAACGTTTTGGGTTGCGCTTTATTGTAAAGTATGTGCTTACATGTACTTACAATGTATTTACCTAAGAAAATACTGGTTAACATAAGGTAAATACATGGGGTTAGGGGTAGGTTCAGGGTTAGTACCTAGTTATTACCCAGTTATTGTAATTAATAAGTACGTAGTATATACATGGGGAACAGGTCTGTAAAATAAAGTGCTACCTCATTTTGTGTAATGTCTGCTACCACCTTCACCCTATTACTTACAAAGTATGAAGCCTGGCCCACTTCCAGACAGATCAACTAACAGAAAATAGGCTCTAATAATCAATAACACCCTTCTTTATTGTTTCGAACCTTCAAACAACCTTTCTGTACATCATGCACTACATTTAAACTTACTTACCCTGATGTTAATAATAAAACTTTAAACGTCTTACAGCACCTTCAGCTAATGCTTGTTTGTTAGGAAACCTCCCTGTTCCATTCATGTTTAATGCTGATAACTGTGAAGTCAGAACATTTCAGAATAGTTTATAATGTAGAACAGAACAACTGCAATACTGTTTCATTATTACCAACCATTCAAAAGCTTTTTTGCTCCACTGCCCTCTGAATATATTACTATATATCTCATAATACGAAATGAATACATTACAAACTTGCAGCAAAAAAAAGAAACAAAATGCCTTAATACAATTCTCAACTATTAATAGCAAAATTCATAGTTTGTTAATGTTAAAACCCAAAATGATTAATTGACTTCATTGTAAGTAAATGCAGCCAGTAAAAGGCATAAGCAAATCTATTTCACTGCCTGTTTGCTATTAAATATATTGTATAAAATTACATTAAATCATATGATGTAGAACATTTCTTACTGAGAAAACTGAGAAACTTTATCTCCAACTACAATCAATTCATCCCGCAGGCATGTCACTTCCTCTTCTTTTCAACTTGTTCTAATCCCAGATAATCATTACCAACATGAGTGGCTTTTTCTTAGCGGAAAGAAATGTAAAATAGAATCTGCCAGGGTAAGGCAAAAGAAAAAAAAAAAACCTGGAAGATAATTGTACAATATTTCACTTGTCAGAGTACAAGAGAACCGACAAGGAAGATTGACAATTACTGCATGTGCAGTGCAGAGAAGAGTGACAGATAGATGGGTGGAAGTTCTGAGATAATGCAAGAAAAACAGCATTGAGACAAGCAGATGTGAGTCTAGGGTTATATTTAAACATAACAAAGAAAAAGGTGATACTGATGCCAAGGAAATGGAGAAAATTTCAATACAACGTCGGCCAGGAATAGGTTAGTGAGATCAGGCTGGCAGCTTAAAATTTCTAGGCTGCTTCAAAAGGTGTCAGGACTTCTATCTCGGCCATTGTGCGGTCTCTCTCGTATCACGCGAGGCTTGATTACCTGTCTGTCATGAGCATGTTACAATTCAGTCTCACAATTCTGACAAATAACTCAATTTCTTGCACCGGCAAAAACCATTTTGGGCTATTTGGTTGAGAGTATTACGCTATGAGAACACAAAGCAATGCCAGAATCAACTTTCCTTCAGTGTGGCAGCCGTGTTATTGCAGCAGTTGACACTTTATTGAATGAAGTTACGCTTACACTTTTTAAGCTGCTTTAACATTGAGGTTTTCGAAACAAGACCTTTATCTCCTAGTGGAAAATCCACTACATAAGAAAAAACAGCCATGAATAACACAGCAGAACAAAGCAGGGAGCACAATGTCAATTATTTTGAGAATAATAAAGAAAAGACATGGGAAGTTTCAACGTGATTCCACAACAGCGTTATATATAGCTTGCCTAATGCTGGATTTATGATATACAGTGAGATAAAATGAGTCAATGGCTAATTATTGCCATTAATAGCCTGTTATTTGGTTAATTTGAATCAATTCAGTTCTTTATTCAATTCTTCCATTGAAATCAGACTGTGTACAGAAAATGTAAAAACCTTTTCTTAAAAGGTTAAAAGGAAAAATTTAGTTTAAAACACCATTAAAAGGGTTCTGAAAAAACTGAAAAGGCATTTTTGAATATATGAATAGAACAAAAAATGAGTGTCACATGCGATAGAAATATTTTATGTCAACATGAAATGTACAGAAAATGCAGACTATGGATGCTTAGGTCAAAGACCAGTCATATGATTAGCTTAGATCATTACAAACCAATCAGAAGAAAAAATCACAGTGAAGAAGACATTGATTTTTACTCAACTGTAAGACTTAAATGTGCATGTATCTTTCTATTCATTGAGACTCACTCTGTTGTTGTGACGAGTGACCTCCCGGCCTTAAATAAAACATTTCATTTCTGCAAAGATCAACTTGGAAGTCGTGTCAGGTATATGCTGCGCAGCTGAGGAATAGAAGTACTAAAGATTCTACGCTCAAAAGACCACAGCAGAGACAGTGATAGTGTTGGAAGACTATAGATTCACCCTCGGGGTGAAGCTGTAATACATACTTTAGTAGAGTTAGTATTAATAATCCTGTGTCGGACCAGCGTACACCTGAGAAGGATGGTGAGAGTGTATAGATGCTAAAGACCTGTGTGCTCATGTGTGACTGAGGTAGTGATAGTAGCTTCTTGACGGGACGCCGTCACCTTACTTCGGGAAGGGAATTACCTCGAAGTATTGGAAATGTATTAGAAGTATACATTTATATACCGGTCGGAAGTATACCCGGCAACTCAGTCTGGAAACCCGTACATTCATTTCTGCTGCATCTGTTACACTTTTGCGGGAACCAATCACAGACTGGCTTATCCACCTTGCTCACTATTGGTGGGTACAGAGCTCTTTCTATGGCTCTGGGCGGGTAAAACACGATGACGTCTCTCGCACGACCGTCAATCCAATTCCTTTTAACCTCTCAATGATGCTAAATGACTTCTTTAGTTTAGCAAACAAATCGCTCGACTGGGTGTTTTTTTGCACAACCTGCAAAAATCGCTCGATGCCATTTCTGCTTCTGCAAACCGCTGATCAATGCTACAAACCAATACAAACTAAGCCTGTCTGGAGTTTTCGCATCACTCTGCAAAAGTACGTCACCCGGATCGTTGATCTGATTGGTTGAAGGACTATCCAATTGCGTGAATAATGCTCGTTGATCACGCCTCTTGTGCAGTAGGAAATACATAGCAAACTCCCCAGACCAATGTTCAATTTTAAATTGGGCTTGGTCTGGTGATAGCCAGACAATACCTGTGGGATATTTTGGCAAAACGAAATACATAGCGCCATGTACGTTTCGTGACAGTTTTAATGTGAAATGTCCACTGAGTGGCATTTCACATTAAAGTGTGTTCAGTTTTTTTTTTTTTTACGAAACAGATGAAAGTAAATATTAGGGCTGGGACAATAACTCAGTGAATCGCGAATCTAGAAATGATTCTGGATCAATTCTGAGATTTTCTAAATGCATCACGATTCTCTTTGGAATCGATTCTGAGCTTACTTTTTAACAGCAGATGGCACTGCGTGCTTTACAAACACCCGTACTCTGCTTGCTTCCAATTCCTTAAACACACCACTTGAACCTTCTATAAAATAATCATTCATAATATTTGAAAAGGATGAAGCAAATTACAAGGGTGTTTGCAGTGGCCTGTTTACATTAATCTTACGTCATAAAAGCATTCTGAGGTGCAAGTACATAGCCGAATGCATGAGCGCTCTCTTCTTCATGAGCATTTGAGAGTTAAAAACTAGTCTAGAGTGGCATCTGCTGTTACAAACTAAGCTCAGAATCGATTCAAGAGAGAACCACGAAGTATTCAGAAAATCTCAGAATCTAAAATAAATATGGTACATTTTATATTACGTTGGTTTTGTATGTATCACCGCAGTTCTGATTTGAAACGTCTGGTGAGTTGCGCTAAAAATGTAATGCACCATTACATTTTAAAATAACGTACCACCAGTACTACACCTAAACCTATCCCATAGTGTTAACAAAAGCAAATGTGACAAAAAAACGCAATTGTAAGAATGCCGTTTTAGCTTGTTTTTGATCTCTCATCTTTGAGCTCTTTTATTGTGAGTCATGTTTCATGGAATTCGTAACCAAGGCTTCCGCATCCTACGTACAATTCCGTACCAGCAGTCACCTGATGGAGTTTGGGTTCCTTGCCGCTGTCGCCTTTGGCTTGCTTAGTTGGGGACACTTGACATTTAATATACAATAGTATTCTTGACATTTATTCAACAGTGCTTTGATCTGCCTGCATTGACACTCTTATTTAAGAGCTGCTGTGCAGCCAAATTATGTACCAGTTATCAATGTAAAGCTGCTTTGACACAATCTGCATTGTAAAAAGCGCTATATAAATAAAGGTGACTTGACTTGACTTGACCAGCAGAGCTACCGAGCAAGCTTGTTACATCAGAAAAGTGAAACATATAACAACCACCAAAATCATAACAATTAATGAAAACGATTAAAAAGTGTTTGCTGTTTTACTGCCTCTAGTGTTAATTTCTGTTGGAAACTGCAGTGATACAGTATGTAGCCTATGTATTGGTACGTATTTTGCGTTTTGCTAAAATTATCCCACAGGTATGTTTTTCCATGAGGTTAGGTTCCAAAGCAAAGTGATCTGAAATTGAAAAACCAGTAGCGGAATAAGAGTGACTTGAGAATGAGAGGAAGAGGAACGTAGAATATTCTCACATAATTTGTTGAGGCAGACCTGTTTAACAGGTCAGAAAAAGTCGGTATAAGAAGATAGCAAAACAGCAAAAAGGTGACCAGGAAGCATTTTTGAAGGTTGTGTGGATTTGTGAAGATGGATTGGATGGTATGTAATCTCATCCCTGCTCTACTAGAAACACTGTGAGAAAACAGCATGTTCCTTCTCAACAGATAAGACAGAAGACATCATTTGACACTGCACAGAAAACTCTCCCATCCCTACTACAACACCAGCCTGTCCAAAAGCACAGGCTCTGTTTCTTGACACTACATTAAATTGACCAAATCTGACTTTGCTAGGTTAGATTGGTTATTGCATCTCGACAAGAACGCCCACGAGCCTCCGAGGAACTCTTGAACTCTCTTGCCTGTGTATAGGTTTGTGAAAGCACCAGGTTTAATGATCCATGAGCATCAGATGCAGGTTTCTGGGTGTGGGGCAGTTGAAATGATGGATTGATCTGGATATTTACTCATTCAAGCTGCTGAAATGTGCCGGCTCATGCAGCGATGAAAGAGAGAAATGCATTTGTCCCTGTGCACCCTTTGTCTTCACCTACTTCTAAACCATCTCTCCAGCTCAAGACAAAAGTCTCGAGCCGTGCCATGCAGCCAAACCACAAATACACCGGCTCATAAGACCACAGAAACCACTTATCCTTCATACTGTAAAACTCCATAGAGATATGCTTAACTCATCTATGAAAGTTTTACCTCGTAATGCCTCTAATCTTCCTCCATTTACTGGACACCACACACCATATGTACCTGAGCTTGGTGCATTAAGCAGAACAATTTTCTCTTTAATGGAATACATGATGAACCATGGGAAATATGGACAAAGAAACAAAATGCACTGCTCTTTGCAGTGAAAAAAAATACAAGAACCAACTGAAGGCGAACCGCATAGAAGGAAATAATGGATTTTGTTCATCGAGACATTTAGATAAATGCTGCAGATGAGCTATGCAAGACAATGAGGTTAAAAATGTTCAGTGACCTGTACAATGAAAAGCAAAAGTGAGAGCTAACAAGTACTTGCGCACAACACACATGCTTGTAGGCCATGTAGTTTTCTCTTTTAACAGTGAATATTTTTTCAGAGTAAAGGCCCATTCACACCAAGGATGATAACTATAACGATAACAACAAAGATATAGTTTTAAAAAACATTCTAAATGTCAAAGAATAGTCCACACCACAACTATATTGAGAGAAATAACATAGTTGGAATCATTTTCACAATGAGTTTTCTTTACAGCTGATGAACGATAAAAACATTGACAGAATCCAACCTTCTTAAAAGAGTTTGAGCATTTAAAGCAGCAGACAAAATAACTGCTGCGAGTGCTTATAATAAACAGAACAATATTGTAATATAGTTATTGTTATAGTTATTGTTCTTGGTGTGAACCAGCCTCTAAGGTTACAGCTGTTACAAGAATTTTCATAGGTGAAATGCAGCCAATTGCAATTGGAATCCATGCAGAAAGATTTCGCATTGGGTTCATTTGGTCATGTGACTGCTGTGTGAGCTGTGCTTCATACATCATAACACTACTGAAAATAGACAATGGACCTTTTAACCTGAAATTTTTTGCTAATGTGAAAGCGCCTCAAGGGTTTTAACCCTTAAATGCATGACTGTTTCGCCAATCATTCTTACAAATTCGGGTCTTTATCGACCCGGATCTATATCTAACACAGAAGGATCTCTACCTGTTGCGATAATATAAAACTCCTCTGATATTAGAGTAACAATTACAGAAGAATAAAATAAAGCATATTTTGTTACCTTTTGGAGCTTGAAAGGGCTCCGTTTGAGCAGATGTTTTATGCCATCATCACTGTCCTTGTTAGAGCTCATTTGCCAGTAAATTCAGCAAATAATAGGCTAGTTTTATGTTTGAGGTCACGAATATGAGCCCATTCGCGATCTCAAATGTATTCTCAAAACTATATAATTTTCAACATCTTCAAAATCAATATTTCGATTGCTAACAGCTTCACCAGATCCATCCAGTGACAGTTACAGTCGTATTTGATTGCGTTCAGTACTTGTTCTGCAGTAAATTGCTGAGCCATTTCATGTTTTTCTTATTTTGTTTTCTGTCTGAATGAGTCGTCAATGCAGCATTGTGTATCAGACATTGCCACCTTGTGGAATAAAGGTGAAATGCACTTATTCTGTCATCTAAGATTCAATTATTGTCGTGCAGAAAAAATATACGTACACTCATACACACCTCGGGTCGTTTGCGACCCTATACAATTTTTACAAAAAATGAATACAAAAATAGGCATTCTTTTATAATTTTAGGATTTTTTTCGTTATATTCTTTGTAATGAATTGATTGAGGAATACCAAAAAGGTTGATGTCTAACTTTAAAAAATGAATGAGGAGGAGGGTAATGAATGATGTCCCGGGTCACTAAAGACCCGAGGTATGCATTTAAGGGTTAAAGGCCAATTCACACCGCGCAGACAAACGCCAACAAACACCAACAAACATGTTGGCAGTTGGATTTAGAATTTTATGAAAAATAATTGTCATGTTCACATTGTCTCAACAGACACCAACAAACACTGATTGAACAGGGGAACAGTCAGTGGAAAACTCAACAGTCAGGGGAAAACAAACTCCAATAGATGCCAACAGGGGTAACACACTGATCAGATAAAACCCAACAAAAGTGTTTGTTGGTGTTTGTGTGCGCTGTGTGAATTGGCCTTTATAAATGGGATAGTTAAAAAATTCTGTCATCATGTACTCACATTCTTGTTATTCATATAAGATATCTGTGAAACACAGAAGAAGATATTTTGATTACAATGTAAGTCAATAGTAACCAATACTATTTGGCTACCAACATTCTTCAAAGTATCTTCCTTTCTTTTAGTGTTCCAACGAAAATAAAGTCATACAGGTTTGGAACGACATAAGGGTGAGTTAATAATCATAGAATTTTCATTTTTGAAAGAATTATCCTTTTAAAGTCAGTTTCTCTAAAGAGACAAACCTTAAATGATTTGAGGAGTTTGTCACAATGGAATCGAGCCATTAAATAGCTTATTAAAATGGTTGTTTTGACCAACCGAAATTCTTATGAATAAATAGTATGGAATGACAACATATAAAACTCAACTTGCCTTGATCTATTTTTTTTTTATTTTTTTCATTGTTTTAGGAGCATATTTCAACCTTTTAGTGAAAATATGGTGATTTTATAGTTAGGCTTTTGTCTGAATCTATGTCAGTGTGGTTTAAACATGTTCACTACGTAATACTTAAGCAAAAATATGATGATACTCCTTTAGGAGCATACAATTCACAAAATTACTCTAATTTGAGGTCGTTTTGTACATGCAAACCACTGCTAGAAATACCACAAGTGTGTAATTGGACTTTTTACTCAAAACCTTACAGTTACTTAAGCCCTTATAAAAAGTTCACCATGTGAAAACAATCCCTGACCTGCCTACAATATACTGCTATTTTTTATATAAAGTTAATTACTGTTGACAGACCTCAAAGTCTACTTCCTACACCTAAAACAAAACTTTTTGCATGTTTACAATAAAGCGACTATGTTTTTCCAGTTGAGGACATCCCAGACATCCCAAAAGGAATAGATTATTGAAGTAACCTACACACATGAACAAGTGGAGCTCAAGGGCACAAGACCAAAGATCAACTATAACTGTGAAAATAAACTAGCTTTATTTAGACTCTGAATCAATATCAATCAGATACAAAGTGTCCACTTTTCACAGTCATAAATCGCTGTCATATCTTCTTTCACATTCACTTTCGATTAACTCGCAGGCCTGGCCTGCAGCAAAACAAGCTACGATACAAGATCCGTAAGACCCAGTTTGTTTTTGTCCCACGAGAAATGCAATTGCGAGCGCAGAGTGAGGGATACAAATAACTCTTTTGAAATCTCATTTTTCCATCCCCCAAAACACCATGTGGACGGAGCCTGACAGACATCACAAGAGGAGACTCCTCACGGTACCACTCTGGGACAGCCTTCCCTACACAAACATGCTGCCAGAATGTTAAACAGGGAGAAAGAGAGAGCGAGTCAGCCTGTTTTTCAGGGTCTCTAAGCTAATGCTGTGCCTTCAAACCACTAAGTACAGTCTGTGCAAAGGCAAACAGTAACTTTCTAAATAATATATAAAGCTTAACAGACCATTAGTTAATGCATATGCAAATAAAATAAAAAAATTTGAATTCATTTATTTTCAAATACATCTGAAGTTATTTATTTATTTATTTTTAATTATTTTTTAAAGAAGTCTCATTGTGCTTACCAAGGCTGATTTAATTTAAAAAAATAAATAAAAAAAAACAGTAAAAACAGTAATATTGTGAAATATTATTACAATTTAAATCAACTGTTTTCTATTGAAATTTTAAAATGTAATTTATTCCTGTGAGTTTTCAGCATCATTACTCCAGTCTTCATTGTCACATGAACTTTCAAAAATTCTAATATGCTGATTTGTTGCTCAAGAAACATAATTATTAATGTTGAAAATGGTTGTGCTGCTTAATATTTTTGTGAAATGCATTTTTTCAGGATTCCTTTATTCTTTTTAAGAATATCACAACATCCAAAATGTAAGCTTGTAATAATGTTTTATAATTCAGGTGGTACTGGTGGGTTTTCGCAGGTAATTCGAGCATGTCACCATTTGTCTTTGCGTCATTGTGTCACGTCTGTTTACATGAACAAGTCACAGCTAACAAGGCTATATCGCATATGTGAGGTGGATCATTTATAGCCTTTTCTCACAGCAGCTGCAATAATTAAACTTACCATTTTGATGGCGGATTGTATGGTATGAAAAATTTAATGTTAGAGATTAGACTGTGCAGAAATTGAAATCTACAGGGTAATGCTAAACACTAAATACACTTAGTATTTAGTATGCTGATGCTGATGTTGTTAACATTAACAGTTTGAGAACAAAGCATTACAATAATAATAATTTGCACGGTTTGACGTGATCCGAGCTAAGCGATCATTAGATTTATCACTGGCAGTGCGATTTATTGTAATGCTTTTTTTCCCCCTCAGTTGGTCAGAAGAAAAGTGGCAGACATGTTATTTACTTGTTCAGATGACATTTTCTTGTGCAAATTCTTACTTTGGTCATACTTCAAGACTACAATCTGTGATACTGAAGTACAGCATCCACACCAGTGTGATGACTAACAGCAAACATTAGATTCATCTTGCACTGAGTCGTCGTGCTGATGCACAAACCACGTAAAGACGATAATTCCGCAAATAACTGCAATTACAGGTTTCAAACAGAGATGGCGACAAAGAGGCAAAACTTACAGAATGCAGCTTTAAATAATTAGTGTGGTTCAGATAACATAATATTTAGAGTTTCTGTTGATTAAACCAATCGCCTTGATTGTATTAAATAATTTTTTTAATTTCAATGAACTCAAAATTTTAAGGCAACCAGGTAACTTACATTTTTAAGCTAAACCAATTCTTACATATACACATTATATATACAGTACAATGTAGTATATATATAATATATGATTTTGAGGAATTATGATGATGACTTAATTAGTCTTTTTGTCTTTCATTTTGTTTGACATTCAAGTGCACTATTTTTGTTGGTCCAAAAGTAATAAGTTGGCTATTTCAAAAACATAACTCACACATAACAAACATAAAATGTATATTGCTCAAGGATATCAAGTTAACTTGACTTTGTTTCCCAACAGACTAATAAAAAATAAAATAAATAAATAACAGTTTTCTCTTGCTTCCAAAAGTTTCACAATGCCAGCCAAACAAGTTGCCATATCGAGACAGTGCTTTCCATTTTTGTGTGCAAATATGTGCATCAGTCGGCCAGTGTGGGTGATCCGTAGGCGTGCTGTCTGAGCATGAGACTGTAAAAGACATAATTTAGGCATATAACGAGAAAAAGTAAATATAAGTTATTCATCTGTACTATAATTTTCCTCAACTTTATGTGAAAAAACATATGACAGAACAAGGAAACTCATTAGCAATTTCCAATTAAGACTCACGCTCAACCACAGAATGTTTGAACTCGCATAAGCTTAATATTTAAAGAAATGATTGTTAATATACTCTGGCTGATGTAATCATGTTGACTACATGTTGGATACAGATATCTATCAGAATGAAAGTTTGCACATGCTCTCTCCACAAAACCCACTACAGCAAATCAGATCGATATTACACTCTCCCAAACCCCTTCCTGAAATCACATAAACTGAACAACAATCAGAAGTTGTCAAGGTTTTTATATTTTGTGTTTCTAAAATTCCTCTTTGTGTGTGTGTGTGTTTCAGACAGAACAGATCGAACAGGGCGGTCACCATTATTCTAACGCAACGTTTAGCTGACTGTCCCTAATTCCATTTCTGGCCCGGTGTCATTCCAAGACGGAATGTAACCAATTCCCAAGAGCAAATTGAAGAGCCATCAATTGTGCGAAGGGCTGCATTGTCGCCTCTGGCGCACCGCGAGAGGAGGGGGAGCCGCGGGCCGAGGGAGAGGAGATGGCAGAGCAGCAGGTCAGACACTATTCTATACCCTCACAATAAATCTGATTTAATATCCATTGTCCCACCAACCTCAGCGGCGAGATGGAGACAGGCGGAAACTGGCATAAATAAGAAGTGAAGGAAGCAGAATGGATATTGGTGGCATTGTTGTATTAAATCAGAATAATAAAACCATGCATGCACAAACAGGATTTAATAGAGACGTCCGGCTCGGCACACGCCGGCGTACCCCAGAGACGAGCCCGGCAGAGACGCGGGGACGCAGCTGCGGAGGCCATTCTTAATCAAACCGAAATGAACGGCAGCTCCGGTGTTTAACGATAGGGCTTGTAACAACAGACCCTGGACCTTGGGTGTTGAGTCAAGTGTTAAGCACCGTCTGTGTCGAACATGCGGGAATCTGAACTGGGGTCTGTGGAATGTCAGAATCTTTTAGTCATGTCACAAAAGTGAATTTTGATGGGAGGGCAGATGCTGTGCTGTTCAAATTGGCTGGTATTTATATGGTTGGCAAAGGAGGTAATTGGACCCCTGCTCTTTTGACCTTATTGGAAGTCAAACAGTGATTCAAAAAGGACTTTATAGGATTATAAAGTAGGACTTGAAAGGACTTATGAAGAAAGTTTCAGTTAAGCTTTTCCCTTAAGTTGAATAGGGAAGGCATAGGACGTAGCGTAAGCTTTTTGAACTGTGAGAGTTCTTACACTTTCTTCGTAAGTTGAAAATGGAAGGCGGTCTGGCGGAAGCTAGATATTTTACTTCATAACTTGGTAAATACGGGTATTTTTCACTTCAGAAGGACTTTATTAACCCCCTCCGGAGCCGTGTGGAGCACACGTTTATGATGGATGGATGTGGATGGAAGCACTTTCTTCAGCTCATACTCGTTGGTCCCGTTTGCTGCCATTATGAAGCTCAGATGCGTCAGGATATTTATTAAAATATCTCCAATTGTGTTTATCAGAAAGAAGAAAGTCATATACACCTAGGATGGCTTGAAGGTGAGTAAAGCTTGGGGTCATTTTTATTTTAACTAATCCTACTTAAAACTGCTTTTTACAATAAAATCAGCCGATCCAAGTGATCATATGTCAGAAAGAAAATCATTATAATGGCAGTGGGCCAAAGTGCAAGCTCTGGCTGCTACTACATATAATATAAATGGGGGGAAAAAAGAATTTATATATATTTTTTAAAATCTGTAACTGAAGAATGATTCACCAGGCCACCTGTGAGGTTCATATAATTACTGTGCTTCCCAACATGGTTCTTCAATCAAACTGAGAGCCACGGATATGCACAGCATGTTTAATTGACAAAGCATGTCTTCAACAGATGAACAGCTCCTTTCTATTATCACAGGTGTGTATGGAGATTGTGTCTTGTTAGATAATGCCCTCACTTTCTACCCATGCTATTTATCTTCTTATAGGAGGAGAAAGTCAAGAGCACTCAGCTTTGTGGTCTTGCTAAGAAACAGAGTGGGAAAAAATCAGTGTGATGGTGTTTTGGAATATTGAGTGAGCAATATATAGAACAGCTATATAGTCATATGCTAAGTTCTGTATGCATCTGTTCTGTATGAAAACTCATGTGTGCATAAATGTAGAGGTAAAGTACACTAGGACTAAACAGACTGAAATACTGTATATTCTGCAGTCCTGCCTCATATCATCATACACATGACTGTAATACACATGCCTTTAACTATAAAAGAAATACCAGAGATTATTCTGATAAATTTGTGCTTAAAACTTCCATTCACTTCATTTTACTAAATGAACAATAGCAATAATTAAAAAAAAAAAAAATAAAAAAATTCAATGTCAAAGCCACATCCTGCTTCTTCATGAAAAACCAGAATACCAATTCATTAGCGAATTGTTTTTTTTGTTTGTTTGTTTGTTTTTGGATGCTGGTTTTCACACCAGGCTTCTTATTATTAAAAGATACCTTGGTCAGGCAACTTGTGAAACTAGAGATGTCCAAAACTACATACAATACTGTTCAAAAGTTTTTTTGTAAAGAAATTAATATACTTTTATTCAGCAAGGATGCATTCAACTGCTAAAAATTGAAAGTCAACTTTTAGTACTCTTACCTATTTACAAAAAATAAATGCTGTTTTATTTGAATTTTCTATTAGGGGTGTGACGAGATCTCGCGAGACTAAACTGTGACGAGATTTCTCGTCGAGGCGAAAAGTAGTTCTCGTGGTGTTGCAATGACAGAATGTTAGGATGATTAAGAAAGAATATGCCACCGCTACGTTTACATTACGCCTCCACTGTCGTTTTGCTTTGCATTTAAATAAAAAACATTTAATTCAGTTGGATGAACGGTCGTAGCCGCTCCATATTTACAGAGTTACGCGCGATCGCTGAAAGTGAAAGTAAACAAGCGCGCATTCAAACGCGTTTTCAATACCCCGTATTTTGATAGCGGCTCCCTGATGAATGCTAATATCTCTCAATATGAAAGAAAGCTATTTTAGGCTGGGCAGTGTAGTTGTAACCAGCTCTTAGCTCTGTATCAAATACAAAATTTGGTCTTATTTGCACTTTGAATATTGAGTGCGATTATGGTTGCACTTATTGTAAAATGAATAAGAGATTTCTCTTAATCTTATTAAGCCCAAACAATAAGGTTTCATTTGTTAACATTAGTTAATGCACTGTGAACTATCATGAACTAACAATGAATTGTTATTTTTATCAACTAACACTATTTTTACACTAACACTAGAACCATTTTTATCAACTAACATAAACAAAGATTATACTGTAGCAAATATATTGCTCATTGTTTGTTGATGTTGGTTAATACATTAATGTTAATAAATGAGACCTTATTGTACAGTGTTACCATTTTTATTTATACTGTTTTTATTTCTATTATCTGTTTGTGGAAAGGAGTTCAGTTAGGAGGTCAAAAGTTGGAAAAAGTCATAAATCATGTATAGTAGTAAGGTCTGAAGAGACTGAAATCATACAGAAGAGAAGCCAGTCAGTTGAGTTAGTGGCAAAACCTTTTACAGTACTTGAGTATTGTTGTCTTTTACTGCATATGATAATTCATACTCAGAAAGTAGAACTGAAATGACATTGATTACAAGATGATTAGTTAAAACATTTCAAATACACCTGCAGACTATTTTTTCTAGTCACGTATTTCGCCATCTTGTCTCGTCTCGTGAACTCAATCTTGAGTCTCGTCTCGTGAGATACCCGTCTCGTCATACCCCTATTTTCTATTCATCAAAGAATCCTGAAAAAAGTGTATCACATTTTCCACAAAAAAAAACCCAAAAACAAAACAAAACAATTGTTTTCAACACTGATAATAATAAGGAATGTTCCTTAAGCACCAATTTAGCATATTAAAATGATTTCTGAATGTTCATGTGACACTGAAAAATAGTACTGGCTGCTGAAAATTCAGCTTTGCCATCACATGAATACATTTTAAAACATATTAAAATGTAAAAGAGTCGTTTTAATATGTAATATTTCACAATATATATACTAACAGACTTCTTTTTAAAAAAGTAACATAAAACTTAACACCCACCGTTAGGTGTCCACCGTGACTAATCCACTGAACTCGAAACTAGCACAAACCGAACCCTAACAAATTTATGCCGGTCTAAGCTAGTCTTTTCAATAGTGCAGCATTTTCATAAAAGCATAAATAGGCAAAATGATCAAATAAATGATGCAGTTCTTGCAAATCCTGCTAAAGTATACTGGACATTCTCTCTAACCCATGACCTTTGTTTGGACCTGCTGAGGAATATATAAATATCAGTCCTTGCTTTTCAGAAGCTAAAGAGAGAGAGAAGAACAACTCCAGATGATCGTGATGATCATATTATGTGTTGTGGGTGTTTTAGCTTGCTGAGAGGACAGGGCTCTTGGGAGATTAATGAACCGGGCAGCAATCTCCGGCAGAGGTCATCTGGCCCTGGCATGCTGTGCATAAGGGCTCTACACTTCAGAACTCAAGTGCAGATGCTGCCACAGAGAGATAACAGAAGAGATTTGGAGTAAGTATAGTAAAATGATGTTCCAAACAAGCTTTTTTTTTTGTTTTTTTTGTGGGACTCAGATATGACTAAGGACAGAAACATACTCTAAATACAATGTGCAGTCTAGCATTACTGTGGCAATAACAAACTATGCAAGGGAAATACAATTATGTTCAAATGTCTGATCCATTAGTACAAGAAGCAAACAAGTACCTATTCTGTCAAAAGTTTAAAAGAGCTTTTTTTTTTATCCATTTTAGGCCTTCTCTTAAAAAACACTTTACAATATGGGCTTTCACAGCGAATAGTTCTAGGAACTCAGTTATAGGAACTAGCCACTAGGATAGTTCCCTGAGAACTCATTTCTCCCCTGGGTCCATGATTGCTGGGTTGCATTCGCACCGTAAATAGGAACTTTGAAGCGGCCAACAGCGGTGTCTTTAAGCACGGCATTTACAAACCGGTGAATGGAGGATGCTGTGATCGGAGCTGTGTTTGTTGTGTGTCGTGGGTTTCGTGATAATGGAGATGGAATGTAATGTTGGAATGTAAACTGAAAGAGCAAAAAGTGGGGCTAAGAGATGAAATCTCCTATGACAACTTTCAGTATTACATATCATCGAGGCGGAGAAAAGAACACAACCCTGCAGGCAACAGGTAAATGCTGTTATCGCTATTTTCCATGTTCATGAAGTAAATATGTTTACATGGCTTTTTAAAAGGTGCCGGTGTTTGATGTGTGTTTGACCAATCAACGTACACTTGCGTCACTGATAGTTCCTATAGTCCTGGTTTAGACCCTACTCTGAAGTAGGAGCTAATTTAGTACCCCAAAAGGAGGTCCTAGAACTAAAATCATTCCTAGTTCCTGTGGTGCAAAAATGGCAAAATCCGGGTACTTCAGCCAATAGTTCTAGGAACCTATGAAAAGGTTCCTCTGGTGCGAAAGGCCCTAATAATATATGTCTCTGATGGGCATTGTGTTCACATGCTCAACATAATGTCTCTGATTGGCCATTGTGTTCATGTACTGTATATGTCTGTGATTGGCTACAATGATCAACGCTTCAAAAACATGTTGTAAATAGACATCTTTGACTCTCTTCACCGAAGTGCTTACACAGATACACACAGGAGCATTTGAAAGCAGGCATCTATCAGCAGATATATTAGGGATAGACTGATATATCAGGGATTCCGCTGATAGACGCCTGCTTTCAGAACGCTCCCGTTATGTAAGTGTAAGCGCTCAATGATGAGTGTTTTTTTTTTTAATTTTAACTTTAACAAACTTTAACTAACATGTTAAACAAACTACTTTTTAAACTGTTGCTTAACTGGCAGAAGTCGACCTGAAAGAGAAAAGTGACTGTAGAAGAGCAGTTAATGCTAAGGTCCCTTGTAGCAACACTAAAAATGCAAAGGCATTTGGAACGCAAAGATGCCTGTAATTGCGCTTGAGTAGCTAGAAGCATTTGTGTTCATATTTTTGCAGAGAGCATGTTTCAGGCCTTAGGGTGAGTAATATGTTGAGTGAGTACAAAATCTATTCCTTCTGAAGATATTTTCTGGCACATGAAATGCTTGGATAGCACTATCAAAAAGTTTATTTAGATATAAACAAGCTAGTTTGAGCCAAAAGTCACATGCTGAACTTGCAATGCTGGAAGAACCATGTTTCCAGGCACCCTCAAGAGTGTCCTTCCTATACAGCTAGCTTGGCTGGAGGGGGAGCAAAAAACACATGAATCACAGAAGCCCCAGGGTTTTCACTAGCAAGGGGAGGGGATTTCTTAATTACAGGGCTCCCCAGTATGGGCTAAAAGGGAAATGTAATTAGAGGAGTGCAGCCTTCTGAATGAAGACAGTAATTAGAACGAGCACACGTTACAAGAGAAAGGGCTTGATTGTGGGAGCAACACCGATTTCCGCCGGTCTGCTGATGGTGACCTTCATACTTCCCTGTGTCTGTTCATTGCAAGAGCACTGAAAACACAAGCATGTCAATACTTAGCCCTTCCACTCTTGTCTCCCTTCACTACTCTTAATTACAGCCATTCAGGCAATCAAGGCCATGATTATGGTCCGAGCTCCATAACGCGTGCTGACTGATGTTGAATATGTGCAAGACAAAACCTGAAGCAGGGGTCCAGGGATACAGGTAAAATATTTCAATATACACAATATAAACATAATATTACAACTTGCATCTGTACAAAAAAAATTATGAATAGGACATGGTAAAATACTGACTGAAATTAATCCTGTAAAAAAAAAAAAAAAAAAAAACATGCACATGAATGACCAAGCAAAGTTTTTACAAGTGGGAAGCCTGGAATTCTAGAGTTGCTGAGCTGTGACGTTAGAAGGGCCAAGTCAATTTCAAACACTGCATAAATACTGATCTATATCATATA
Organism: Megalobrama amblycephala; assembly: GCF_018812025.1. Taxonomy (NCBI): domain Eukaryota; kingdom Metazoa; phylum Chordata; class Actinopteri; order Cypriniformes; family Xenocyprididae; genus Megalobrama; species Megalobrama amblycephala. The sequence continues at coordinate 8,449,329 of NC_063062.1, read as the reverse complement.
TCTATAATCTATATAGTATGGTGACCAAGAGAGCTCAATGTGCTGCAACTAAAGAAAACACATGCAAATAGAAAAAAACATGAGCAAATTAAGAAAACATCTTTATCAGTTTGATAACATGTGCTGCAACACAACCAAATACAGAAATGTGCCGCAAATAGCACAGACCACATTGGAATGGCTGGAACCACTTAATGTTCAATGTCTACTCATCAGTGGTGTTGTCGATGACATGAAATGTGAGTTTTACATGATCTTAACATGTATGTGCGCTTGCATTGAGAGTATTTGCAGCACGTTTCTGTATGTTGGTTGCGTTGTGAGTATTTTCAGCATGTTTCTGTATTTGGTTGTGTTGTGAGCATTTGCAGCGTGTTTCAGTATTTGGTTGCATTGTGAGTATGTGCAACAAGTTTCTGTATTTGGTTGAGTCAAGAGTATTTGCAGCGTGTTTCAGTATTTGGTTGCGTTGTGAGTATTTGCAACAAGTTTCTGTATTTGGTTGAGTCAAGAGTATTTGCAGCGTGTTTCGGTATTTGGTGGCATTGTGAGTATTTGAAACAAGTTTCTGTATTTGGTTGAGTCAAGAGTATTTGCAGCGTGTTTCAGTATTTTTTCTGTATTTGGTTGCGTTGTGAGTATTTGCAGTGTGTTTCTGTATTTGGTTGTGTTGTGAGCATTTGCAGCGTATTTCTGTATTTGGTTGCATTGTGAGTATTTGCAGCGCGTTTCTGTATTTGGTTGCGTCAAGAGTATTTGCAGCGTGTTTCAATATTTGGTTGCATTGTGAGTATTTGCAGCACGTTTCTGTATTTGGTTGCGTTGAGAGTATTTTCAGCATGTTTCTGTATTTGGTTGAGTCTAGAGTATTTGCAGCGTGTTTCAGTATTTGTTTCTGTATTTGGTTGCGTTGTGAGTATTTGCAGTGTGTTTCTGTATTTGGTTGCATTGTGAGTATTTGCAGCGCGTTTCTGTATTTGGTTGCGTCAAGAGTATTTGCAGCGTCTTTCAATATTTAGTTGCATTGTGAGTATTTGCAGCACGTTTCTGTATTCGGTTGCGTTGAGAGTATTTTCAGCATGTTTCTGTATTTGGTTGTGTCAAGAGTATTTGCAGCGTGTTTCAGTATTTGGTTGCATTGTGAGTATTTGCAACAAGTTTCTGTATTTGGTTGAGTCAAGAGTATTTGCAGCGTGTTTCGGTATTTGTTTCTGTATTTGTGAGCGCTGTGAGTATTTGCAGCGTGTTTCTGTATTTGTTAGCGTTGTGTGTATTTGCAGCGCGTTTCTGTATTTGGTTGCGTTGTGAGTATTTGCAGTGTGTTTCTGTATTTGGTTGTGTTGTGAGTATTTGCAGCGTGTTTCTGTATTTGGTTGCGTTGTGAGTATTTGCAGTGTGTTTCTGTATTTGGTTGTGTTGTGAGTATTTGCAGCGGATTTCTGTATTTGGTTGCGTTGTGAGTATTTGCAACAAGTTTCTGTATTTGGTTGCATCAAGAGTATTTTCAGCATGTTTCAGTATTTGGTTGCGTTGTATTTGGAGCGTGTTTCTGTATTTGGTTGCGTGTGAGTATTTGCAGTGTGTTTCTGTATTTGGTTGCATTGCGAGTATTTGCAGCACATTTCTATTTGGTTGCGTTGTGAGTATTTGCAGCACGTTTCTGCATTTGGTTGCGGCAAGAGTATTTTCAGCACATGTGCTGTCAAAGTGATAAAGGTGTTTTCTTAATTTGCTGTATTTTCTATTTGCATGTGTTTTCTTCAGTTGCAGTGTGCTGAGCTCTCTTGGCCACCATGATATAGAGAGATCAGCGAATGGAAAGCAAGTCTGTAGCTTATGGTGTAAAGTTAATCATTCAACTTTTGCTTTATGTAACAAAAACATTTAGTTGTGATATATAAATAAGTGATAGAGATGAATATGTTTCATCATTTTAAATTCAGATATAGTTATTTGGGTTTACTGTTCACAATATAATTTATTCTTTGTTTAGGCTATTTCCATGTTATTTCCTACTTGACATGTAGTAATAACGAATGCCTGGCTTGGAGGTACAAGTTTCCTAGGTGCACTTGAAGGCAGCATATGCTTAAGGTCACCTCTCCACACCAGGATCACTCACTGGTGCAGTTGCCCCCTGCTGGGCTGGAGGACGTGGGGTTGATGTCCTCTTGGTTTGTTGCCTAGAACAGAGGTGCAGTATGGAGTAATAAATCTGGAAAAATCACTGACGCTGTATTGATGTCGAGAACAATATATGAATGAAAGTACTACAGAAAAAATTATGCACCGCCCCCACCATCACCATCACCACCACCACCACCACGCTGCAGTGGCTAGTTTTCTCTCAATCTTTTCAGATTATAACACAAGTAAGAAAAGGAGTCAATTCACCAATCAATGCTGTTTTACACATTCACTATTTCCTCACAGCGGTGGCACAAATGCAGCCCACAGGGAATGGAAGAATCTATTTCTTCTACCCTTCTCGCTGTTCCGAAAACCTCTGTCACCACCCCAGGGGGTTTGCGAAGAAGGCGCTGACGGGAAAGAGCGTAGAATGTACAAAATATTGATCCCTCTTGAAAATGTTGCCTGTCCTCTTCATCTAACCTTGAGAACCCCCTCTGCTCAATATGTTGTGATACCTAACACTACAACTTTAGCTTCACACCAAGCTCTTCACACTCCAAAACACTACCACAGTCATCTCATCACATATGTTCATGTCATTTGAATTTGTTTGATGAAACCCAAATAACCCAGAGGGAGAAAAAAAAATATCTGCAGTATTTACTGTGGTTACTTGCCATTTATTTATCTGCTGTTGTGTTGTGAGACTGAAATATCAGGCGCTGTAGGTGCTATCATACATACTAAGCTACAAGGTCACTATGCCATGAAATAATTCATCACATACTGTACAGTACACAGATACATAGTGGAAGTGGGCCGAGCAATCATCTATGTGTGTGTGCGTGCCTGAGAAGGCATTTCCACTCGAGTTGAATACAAATTGTGTCACCATGTAAATGCTCTCAGTTGTGATGAACTGTCCACAGACTTGTTCAGATGGTGAATGCATTCTCAAACAGATGCCAAAAACAGAGCACCTGCACATAGACAAAACTTTTAAAAGAGGGACACTTTGAGTAATGACTTTTCGGCCCGCTCTCTCTCCTCTAATAGCCTTATCGTCTAAATCCCTGCTGGTGCAAAAGGAAGCAGTGTGAGATTTTATTTCCTCTTGTTACTGTTCTCTGGAGAAGAGAGCCCTACCGTAAAGGTAATTGTGATGAACAGGGACTCTCTATGTGCACTTCTAGTTACACAGCAAGGGTTGCATGTGAGACCTTATCTCTGGAAGCCAACTGCTGAGAATAAAACATGATGGATGACATAAGCTGTCTTTGAACACCTTGCTACGCCTCTATTTAACGTAGAGCTTTACATGGCCTGACCCTGAATGAGCATCCTATATGACAGAGCTATGATCAAAACGAAAAACGACAGTAGTAAGAGAAGGAAGCGGAAACCTTACCTTGCACCTGTAAGAGTAGTTTTTTTTAGTTGTTAGTCAGCTGATCTCCCATCCTTAAAGGCTGAAAAGTGCCCCAAACCACTCTAAAATTATTAAAACTGATTTGAGACAATCTAACTTTTACAAACTAAGTGTTTGGGAAGAATCCTTTTCTATTTCGGCATGACAATGCCCCTGTACACAAAGGGAGGTCAATACTGAAATGATTTACAGAGTCTAGTATGGAACAACCTGACTGGCCTGCACAAAGCACAGAATTGAACCCTATTGAACAAGTTTGTAATTAATTGTACAGTAACAGCAGCTGCAAGCCACCTCGTCCAGTATCTGTACCTGACCTTGCTGATGCCCATGTCTCAATGGGATCAAATTCCTGCAATCATGTTCCAACATCAAGTAGAAAACCTTCCCAAAAGGAGTTGCTCAGACGGTCATGTTGCTGTTTTATCATGCCTGTATTGAATCCATCTTACTGTATGTAATAGTTGCCTGGCTTGGTAATCTGACAGTTACCCTTATGCCTCATTTCCACCGAGCGGAACAAGACAGTACAGTACAGTGCAGTACGATTTGGGACGGTAAACTCTGATCTGGCTTGCGTTTCCACCGCCAAGAGTACCCTTAATTGATAGGTGTGGTGTATGCCGGAAAATAGCGATCGACGGCATTCTTGCTCAAAGAAGAAAGCGACACAGTAAACAACAATGGAGGACATGCAGCAGATCTTGTATTTGCTTCTTGACATGTGGTTTTTTTGTCACAAGAGGAAATGTTATTATGTTTCAACTTTATTAAAAAATTGTGCCTCTTGTGTTGTCATTCCCCTTGTAGTACGCGCACGATTTTCTGTCAACCAACTAATGTTCTGAGTCTAGCACCACGCTTTAGTACCGGACTACTGCGCTAGGTACCCCAACAGAAGGGTGCCAAAAAAGTGGTACGATACGGTTAGGGTACCATTTACAACTTCTGACAATGGAAACGGCAAAAATTGCGTACCATACTGAACTATACTGAACCATACCGCTCGGTGGAAATGAAGCACAAGATCTCAGTTGAACCACTTGGTACATGCAGCAATGAAGGTGGCTTGGTCTGGAGGTTTAACCCCCTTTTCAGTCTATATATTTAACAAAATTATTTTCAAACAGGCAAGGAAAATGACTCTGGACCCTTCTTATGTGCTCAATCCATTCAAACCACTTCCATCTGGTCAAAGTTTCCGTATCCCAAGGTTTAGATACGAACCGCTACAAAAACTCTTTTGTTCCATTGGCTACAAGACTATTAAACTCTAGTGCAAAGGACTGTTATTGATGTGGGTATCTTGTCATGCAGCTTCATTTGTATTGACCAAAACAAATTTTCTTTAAAAGGGACAAATAAAGTATTATCAATCAATCAAAGAGTTGAAGAGTGGACCATCTCCCTATTAATGCCAATGGTTTTGAAATTAAATGATAAAAACATACGGATGTGCCGTTTGGGTGGCCACATAGTTTTGGTCCTATCGTGCTTGACAACATAAGTAAATGTTTTAAAGGTGCCCTAGAACTTTTTTTTAAAAGATGTAATATAAGTCTAAGGTGTCTAAATGAGTCGATTCAGGGTGTGTGGCCCTTTAATTCTCATGCTCCACGCCCCAAGAGCTCGCACTTGCCTTAAACAACATAAAAAAGTTCAAACAGCTAATATAACCCTCAAAATGGATCTTTACAAAGTGTTCGTCATGCAGCATGTCTAATCGCGCAAGTACAGTGTTTATTTTGATGTTTACATTGATTCTGAATGAGTTTGAGGCTATGCTCCATGGCTAATGGCTAATGCTACACTGTTGGAGAGATTTATAAAGAATGAAGTTGTGTTTATGCATTATACAGACTGCAAGTGTTTAAAAATTAAAATAACGACAGGCTCTTGTCTCCGTGAATACAGTAAGAAACTATGGTAACTTTAACCACATTTAACAGTACATTAGCAACATGCTAATGAAACATTTAGAAAGACAATTTACAAATATCACTAAAAATATCATGTTATCATGAATCATGTCAGTTATTATTGCTCCATCTGCCATTTTTTGCTATTGTCCTTGCTTGCTTACCTAGTCTGTTGATTCAGCTGTGCACACCCAGACGTTAATACTGGCTGCCCTTGTCTAATGCCTCGATCATGGGCTGGCATATGCAAATATTGGGGGCGTACATATTAATGATCCCAGCTGTTACGTAACAGTCGGTGTTATGTTGAGATTCACCTGTTCTTCGGAGGTCTTTTAAACAAATGAGATTTATATAAGAAGGAGGAAACAATGAAGTTTGAGACTCACTGTATGTCTTTTCCATGTACTGAACTCTTGTTATTTAACTATGTCCGAGGTAAATAAAATTTTTGAATCTAGGGCACCTTTAATGTTTCTGTGTGTGTAAAAAAAAATAGAGAGTTAAAGATTTTGTTGATTATAATATACAGTAAAGAAGGTGATTGAAACCATTAAAAGAGCAAAAGAAGAAATGAATATCTACTGAGGCAGGAACCTGGCAGCGTGTACACTGATGCTTTATCGGCTATTTGGCTGTAGGAGGTGAGAGCAACAAAGCAAAACAGAGTCTGTTTAAAGCATCACAGCAAAGAAAGTATCGCTATAAAATAGGAATAACATTTAAACGATACATCATCTTGACAGCTTGTATAGGCAGAAGAGAAGGTTAGCAGACACATCTGTCTGGATTATTCAAGATTTTACAAACCTTTATAAATATTTTCTCATATAAAGTTAAAGTTATGCAGCAATTTAGACAAATTAAAATCTAATTTATTTCATAGACTTCCCTGACAAATTTATCTTTTATTATAACTAATATTATATTTCCTACTTTCATTCTATAACAATAATGTAAATAAATAAATAAAGACTTGTATTTGACTCATACAAAACTATTATCTAACACGGCATCAACGTCATAATATTGTATGCTTACATTGTGCTTAAAATTATCTTCAGCAACAAACACTGTGAACACGGTTGAGTTCTGTATCGTAGATTAAAAGTCCAATTTATTAAAAGAAATAATGAGCAAGCTAAAATTAATTTTCAGTTCATGCTAACAATAAAGTTTTCTGCCTAATTAAAAGTGGCTAATAAAAAAGGGAAGGATGCTCCATGAGATAAATCATATTTAATGATGCAAGATGATGTATTGCATTCATTTCTTATCTCAGATGCACACAAAAAAAGGAAAAAATCAATTCTTTAGTGTGAGAGCATCTGTGTTTGGGGCAGGTTTTGCCAAAGGGTCACCAAATCCCCACCAAGTGAATAAAATTTCTTAATAAACATACTCACGTGTTTTAATAAAAATCTAAAAAGCAAAAAGTTTCTCTATGAGTTAGGCTTAGGGTTATGAGACCAAAAAAAAAAAAAAAAAAAAAAAAAAAAAAAAAAAATTAAGCATAAACCCAATTGAAGTAAATGAAAAGTCCTCTAGATAGGAAAAAATAACTTCTTTACAAGCTGTTGCTTTGCTTTCAGGATATGATTAAGTCAAGCATGCATGCAATAAATCAGTTAATCACGAATGAATAAATTGCATTCCCCAAGATAGACCTCAGTACTAAATCTTCTCTTTCACTCTCTCTCTCTCATCTTTGTGTTTTGATGTTGGCAGTCAGTTCTATGCAACCCCTTGCATGCTTTTCATCACCTTCTATCTTACAGCAGCAAGCTGTGCTGTGGTGGGCAGGTGTGTGAGCTATGACCAGCAGAGGTGTGCGTACAGCACCCTTTGATAGTGCATTAGTGCCAGAGGAGAGACGCAGTGTCTGAACTCCCTTGGCTGTGCCTTTGTTTTCCATTAGACAGAGTTATAGTGGTGGAGACGGTTCATGAGAGCACTTAAGATGGTGATAAATACGCACACGCACTAAAGCAAGGCCGAGGACTGTCAGCTCAGGGACGCGCCGCCTCCGGGCCTTTAATCAGACACACTCGAAACCATAAGCATCCCTTTGTTATGAAAAAAAAAAAAAATTGACTGTACTAGAGTATTTGCTTATTTTCAAGTGAAAACGGAAAAGTGAGCAATAACAAAGATTAGAAAAGTCTGAAAAACATTAAAACAACATATTTTATAACACACTGAGTTGCTATTTCGACAAACACCAAATTACACAAAGATTTGAGGAAGCAATCATTTTCACTGGCCAATTCTCAAATGATCTTTGTTAGCTTCATTCCTATAACTGGGTCAATGATGTGACGGGTAATTTTTTTGTCCAAAGACCTTAATAATAATAAAAAACAAAGACATGACATCCAAAGTATTTAAGGTAGCACACCTAGATCTCTTTTATCGAATCCATAAAGGTTTTAATTATATTTTGCTACATATAAAGGCATTTTAAAGATTATGAAGTGTCAAAAGATCATTCGGTTTAACTGTCCAAAGGCCAATACAGCCACTTAATACGTGATTAAAATATCTTAAAATGTACTAAATGTGTATATTGTTTTATTCTGGCATGATTTTAAAACATCATATATCAACGTAGTGCAAAATGGTATTAAAATTATGTGTAGAAGTCGTTGATTTATTATAAGAAAGAATGTCCGGAAAAATGAATTTCATTGATGTCATTCAGAGTAACCAATAAAAAGGGACCATTTTGGATCAAGTCATGTGGTCAATATCATGTGACGGGATGTGGCGTCATTCAGATACCTGCAAAGGACCACACGGTCATGAAGCAAAGTAACTAACTCTCACTTGCTCATATGCATGTCCCGAAACATCAGGTCATTCGGTACAATAAAACATGGAAAACTTTGTAATATTTTAAAAACTTGTACTAAATATAAAATGTTTGATTGTCCTTTGCTAGCTAGCTAGATATCAGCCTGTTAGCATTGTTTCAAAATATCGTCATTCGGTATAACCAAAAGTGTCATTCGGTAAAACCAAAATTTTGGTTAAACCGAATGATTTTTTGGTGACAAATTTTGTTCATCTTGTAAAAAAAAAAAAAATGACAAAAGCAGTGTTAATTGATTATAAAAAACCACATAATCTCATTGTTAACACCAAAGTCCCTTTAAGACAAGTCATTTCACTTCATTTCATCTTTGAAACGCCTCTCGGGCGTTTCAATGGGGAAACATCAAATTCTCCAAACATTTCATATTTGAAATCACCAATGAAATCTGACAACAACTGTCTCATAAATGTTTTATCCAAACGCTCGAATCATGACAAAAAACTGTATTTTTTAGGCTGGATCAAGCTAATGCGCATGCGCAGACCTAAATGCGCGTCTCTTCTGCCATGTTTCAGAGGCGCGCGTCTGACTGTTTCTATAGAAACCGGTGCTTCTAACGGCTGCTGCAGTGACGCGATGACTTTACCAGTCGGCGATTGGCTCTTATTTAGAAGGCGCGACTTATTCCGCCATATTGCGCGTTACACTTTCTCCCATTCAAAACAATACGAGTGACACGTCTTGTGTTATTCTATAGTCTTTGTTAACACTTAACAAAACTTCAAAATTAATTATGTGTTTTTTTTACACTTTTAAAGACCTTATTCGTCAATGACCCATCTACTATTCTTTTTGTGATTTTCAAGAATTTATCCACCCAAATATGACTTTGATTTCAGGAAAAAACAAAATAGTGGATGCATATGAGAAGTGGAGTTGTATTTTGTTCTGTAATTTCACTAGGACTGATAGCAAGCAATGGAAAAGGGAGTTCATGTCTGGAATAAAAATGACACAACGTCTTATTGTAAAAAAAATAAAAATAAAAAAAACTGACAGCTGTAAGAGCTCAATATGTTGAAACAAACACCTGGAGTATTGCATGAGACCCTTAAGAACAGCTGTTGTGCGGCTACCTGTGGTTTGTTTACGTCCTGTCAGTCCGTAAATTAATGCCAGGACAAAAAACCATATGCATAGGCCACAAATAACTCCGTAACCCTAGCAAGTATGACACTGGTAATAACTCTAAGAAGCAGCATATTCAAAAGAGAAATGCAAAGCTATCCACAAAACGAGCTCCGGCTGTATTTCAGAAATGGCTTACTACTTCAATTTGTCACAAGTACCATGATTGACTACAATGCATTTCTGTTCCAAGCCTACAATCTTTTGTTATCTCGCTTTCCATCAACTTCCACTTCAAAAACATAGCCCTGTCAGATCAAAAGGGAAAGGCGTATCTAATCATCTTCTACCCTAATAGTCTTTCAAAAATGTTTCTATTTCCTCCTCAAACTATCAGAAGACATCCAAAGATGCATCTCAAAATAATGGACATAATGTTACAAGGGGGCAGATTCATTCTGACAGGATAAAGTCGTATTTCAGATGACACAGCCTTGTACCTCATGCGCGTCTAGTCCCAGTCACGGAGAAGCGTGAAGCAAACATTCAGATTGATGTCGAAATATAAAACGTGTGTTGCTTTCCATTTTCATTTGAAGTAATTCCGCCTCATACATATTGCAGAACATGGAGTTCATGTAAACGAGAGAGACAGCATTGTGACAACGTAAATCATCTCCCAAAAGATCTTTTACACTACTAGATATGTTCTAGATGAAAAAAAGAGTGGTTTCCAGAGTGAAGACAAGGATTGAAGTTGAGAAAGAAAGACAGAAAATTATAAATAAATCAAATTTATGTAATAGATCAAAATGATGAAATTGTGCAAACACTCTTCAGTTGACAAATTGTGTTGACAGTTTTGAGTGTTGACTCAAAACTGTCATTTTATTCCTGTCAAACCCATTATTGTTCACTTCGCTATTATTGAAAATGTGCAGAGCACACAGAACTACATAATATACTGAGAATATATTCTGTTCTTAATGTGCAAACACTCAGAAACAACTATCAGAGTCCGTCTAAATCCATTCTAGATAAAAGAATAAAATATACATTTTTTTTCACAATGTAGATGACAAATGGTTAAGAAAAAGAGGTGAAAGTGGTTTGCTGTCTTTCATATCTGTGAGCTGCATTTGTCAAACCAAGTAACATGAACCGTGTTAGATAAACAACTTTAACAGCTAATCCAGTCCAAAAGAAACCACCATATTTGTGCAATATCACTAACTACACTTACATGCAGCCCAGTAATCTGTTAGTAATCCAACTGATAACTCAATCAGAAAAATCATGAAAACATAACAGTAAATATTTAGATGCACTAAGAATCTGCAGTCGGGTTGAATTTATTTGGAAAGATGGAAACCTGTGCTGCACATGTAAACAGTTAAATATTTCAATAAAGATACAAAAGAGTGGTGTGATCACAACCACGGTTATGAAAGGAATCAATGTCATTCAAGAAAATGACAAGAGCATGAGGCAGAAGGTAGAAACAAAGAAGAATACAAACCTGATCAATAAAACATCTGCCTCCTTTTCTCCTCAGGGGAAGACGAATATACTCCAGTGTGCTATAGGTAATACCCCAATCCCCCAAACACACACACAAACAAAGATTCAGAATCCACCGACGCTACACAACAGCTACTGTGAGATAAACATTTCAGGTGGCTTCTTTCAGCCTCTGTCATTCTGCTTTTTTTTCATTATTTCCCATCTCTCCCATCTTTCCCGTCACTCCTCTAGCTCAAAAATGGGCCCATTTATTGGAAAGGCACTTACTTGGAAGATTTCGCTCTCTGGTTTTTGGTGGTGCTTTTTGTCAAATGATAGTGCTCGATTGTCAGCCATGCTATAGAACCCTGCAATTCATTCCACGTATAGCAACAATCAGACAGGGAATTCTTAAGGTAACAATAGGGGGGAAATTTCTTGCTTTTTTTTTCTCTACACTGTAGCCTACAGTTTATTTTGATCCTTCCACAGCGCTGATTTGGACAGGGAATTTCACCTGCCACTTCACAACTTGCTGAAAACATTAATATATTCTCTTTAAGCCGTTCTTCAGAGAGTGAAAAAAGGAAGCATGAATGCTTTCAAATGCTTGAACGGTTATATAACTTATTTTAGGACTATTGGTCGATTCCTCAGATTCATTACATTATACACAGATTAAAGGTGCAATAGAATGTCTTTTCAAAAGATGTAATATAAGTCTAAGGTGTCCCCTGAACGTGTCTGTGAAGTTTCAGCTCAAAATACCCCATAGATTTTTTTTAATAAATTTTTTTAACTGTCTGTTTTGGGGCATCATTCAGGCTGCGGCCCCTTTAATTCCTCACGCTCCCCGCCCTCCCAAGCTCTCGACTATAAGTGCAGTTATGCAGTGCATAAACAAAGTTCACACAGCTAATATAACCCTCAAATGGATCTTTACAAGATGTTCATCATTCATGCTGCATGCATGCATCGATTCCTGTGAGTATAGTATTTATTTAGATGTTTACATTTGATTCTGAATGAGTTTGAGGCTATGCTCCGTGGCTAACGGGCTAATGCTACACTGTTGTAGAGATTTATAAAGAATGAAGTTGTGTTTATTCATTATACAGACTGCAAGTGTTTAAAAATGAAAATAGAGACGGCTCTTGTCTCTACGAATACAGTAATAAACGATGGTAACTTTAACCACATTTAACAGTACATTAGCAACATGTTAACGAAACATTTAGAAAGACAATTTACAAATATCACTAAAAATATCATGTTATCATGGATCATGTCAGTTATTATTGCTCCATCTGCCATTTTTCAGCTGTGCACAGATCCAGACGTTAATACTGGCTGCCCTTGTGTAATGCCTTGAACATGGGCTGGCATATGCAAATATTGGGGGCGTACATATTAATGATCCCGACTGTTACGTAACAGTCAGTGTTATGTTGAGATTCACCTGTTTTCCGGAGGTCTTTTAAACAAATGAGATTTATATAAGAAGGAGGAAGCAATGGAGTTTGAAACTCAACGTATGTCTTTTCCATGTACTGAACTCTTGTTATTCAACTATGCCGAGGTAAATTCAATTTTTGATTCTAGGGCACCTAGCGAGAGCATGTGACTAACAGAACAAGGTGCAAAAACATGTGACAGGAACAGACTTTAGTAAATATATACAAAAAGTATATTTTTTCAATTCAAATTTTCACTCAAATTAAGCATATAATTAGCAAAAAAAATCAAGTCTCATTACACTGTGTTCAGCACAAACAAGGCTACAATAATGTGAGCAACAAGTATGTACATGTTTGTATTTTTGAGAGAATTACGTATATGCGTGTTTTTTTTTTTAACTGAAATAACAACGTTTTGTGTACACAAATAAAAAGACATTCCACAGTTTTTAATAATATATAACTCTTATTTGTATGTCCAAAATTGCTGTAGTATTTTTAGTCTATATCGCACTAGTAAGAACAAAACCGAGGTGGTATCGCCGGCTTGACCACCGATCTCTGAGTGTTAAAAGCCATTTCACACAGTAAAACTAAAATACACTCTCCGTCTAATTCACTCCACCTTAAAATCAGTTCCTGAAGGCCACATCATCAAGAAATCTCCTCTGTAATGAATGAACACTATTCACCAGCATCACATTCAGCACTGACACCAGCTGACAAAGACTTTCAGAACCGTCTGCTTTGCTAATTTCACAAGCATCTTTAATATTGTGACAGATGTGACATGCTATGACAGTGACTATCAAACAGACATCCATTTTAAGCAGTGCCCTAAATACATTTCTAAGTCAATACTCTTGTTAAAATAAGTGACTACTTAATAGTTCATTGGAAATGTGCCCCGTTTTCAGTTTAGTAGACATAATAAGTGATCATTTTTGAATGGGTCATTGCTTTAATGGAGTCTCTTCATCGGGATATTTGGACTAATTTCCATTGATATGGCTAGGGTAAGTGTATATACAAAAGAAAGTTTTATTTATTTATTTACATTCTCAGGTCCAGTTTCACAGACAGGCCTTAGGCTAAACCAGGATTAGGCCTTAGTTCAATTAGGATATTTAAGTAGCTATAAATGTACCCTAGAAAAAACATTTTACTGGTGTGCATCTTGAGACAAAACAATGGCACTCACATATTTTAAGATATTTCAGTACAATTTGCTTTCAGTTAAAACAGCTCAAACACGCATTTTAGTCTAGGACTATCTTACGCCTTGTCTGTGAAACCAGGGGTAAATGCTCAATAAATTTCAATAAATGCAACCAAAGTACAATATTATAGTATTTGTCATCATACTTCATGCATACTTCACTAGAATATGGGCTGTACATTGAAGCCAACATATTCTGCACCAATAATCAGAATAATCACTATCAGTTCATAAACTTTTACACTTGGTCGACTTAATCTTGAATATTCAGTTACATACAAATGGGTTTTCAAACTTTCTCACAAACCACCAAATATGATTTCTCTTTGCCTTCCTAATATATACAAATAGTTTCATGTATAAAGACACATTTATTCTGTGTGAGAAAAACAAAGAGTGCTAAAATAAAATAAAAAAAATAACATTAACCATTTCGGAAGGTCAAGTAATAAGCTTTTATAATTTCAATAGGCTATACTAATTATGTCCAAAATATGAATATATTTTATATAATGGTATAAAATTATAAAATATATAATAATAATAATAATCAAAATGTATCTAAAGAGTTCAAACCAGTATTTAGTGAATAGAAAGTTCAATAAATGATAACGTTATCGTTTTCTGTGACCGCCTATCAACCCCCGTGGCCCCAATTTTGTCTGCATTTACATTACATGGTTCAGGTGACCCTATTCCAATTTTTTCATCCCATGTGTCACAGATTAGATATGACCCATGAACATGTAAGCCGGAAAAAAGCACATGGATTCCGATATTCTCAGATCGGTTTCAGGCCTCATACATACAGCATGTGGAAATAAATCTGATATGAATCGGATATGTGCATTTGCGTCTGCCATGTAGGACATATCGGATATTCCCATCAATGCGAGTTGTATATCACTGAAAAAGAAATGGTGGCGAATGACATCAACTCAGGTGGACACAACCGTGATCACATGACTCTTTTTAATGCCAAGGCTGCAACAAGGCCTCTTTTTTTTTCCTCCGCCTTAAGTGACCCATGTTTGGCTGACCTTAAAAGATGATGCAGGAAGCAAAAGATTGTAATATAATTTCGTCTACATTCATTGCAAATAGCGCTGTTTTTACTTCCTTTTCAGCCTAGGCTTTTCCAGGTCAGTACGTAAACATTGGGTTGTTTCTCCAAGTGTACAGTCTAAATGCAGATATAGGATATGGGTCACTTTTTAAAAAAAAAGATGTAAGCTGGTCGTCCAAAAAAATTGGATATAGTCAACAAATCGGAATTGGGCATTGAGACTTGCAGTAAATGCAACCTTTGAAAAACCCTGCCCTAAACTAATCAATCAAAGATCAAACTTTCTCATTCAACTGTAATACTGACCAGATTCAAATATAGTTTCTGCTTATGCTTAAACAGCTCAAATATGCAGACAACATTTTTCCATAATAGAAAAGAGGCTCAACAAGCTCACAGCAAAGTTAAACACACTGAAATTTGTCTCATTGGAAAGCACAGGCTTTCCAGTTAAAAATTCTCCAGCCTAATGAACCATGCCTGACAGCTACTGCTTAAACAAACCTTATCACCAAAAAGATGTAGGCATTCAGAACTTAAAAGTTTCACTGGAGGGCAACAAGCATCTGTCCTGTTCAGACCTCAAACATAGCTCTAAACCTTAATGATGTAATGTATAGTGGAAACAGTGCAATGATTACAAAATATTAGTCTGTTTCTCATATATTTCATCCTAACACGTCTTACCAATGCAGCGCAATGAAGTTGGGGCAGGCCTCCCAACTCTGAGGGGCAGAAGGGCCCATGTGAAGCAGCTAGGTAATGTCCAACACTTGCTCGCAGTCGGATCTCTCATGTAATGCTACGCTGGGTGAATTAGACATGCCAAGCTCAAACGTGCACAGTCCAGGCGCTAACGCCAACACCATCAGCTGCGGCAGATGGGACTCCCTGCCTCACCGCCAAGGCCTTAATGAAGCTGCAGCTGCTTGAAGACAAGGTGAATCTTCCTCCATATGCACCACCATGCGAATGGCTTTCAATACAGTTCAGGGAGTCAGCCTCTGTCCATCCCCATTTCAAGCTTGACACATTTGTTAATCCTTCCTAAACGTGGCTAAAGTAAGAAACAATAGACATCTTGGTGGTGCAAGACAGCTTTTTGAGTCAAAAGAAGCAGAACAAAGCCACTTTTCTGTGGGTTGATATTCATTAGTTGATAGTGACACCCAAATGTTATGCTGATTTTACCAGACTGAGATTTTTTTGTAAATGCACTTAGCCATTTATGAGCAGGTGTAGAAGGGTCCACGACTGCGACATCATCCACGGGTCAATTGATGTTTGTTTACCAAAATGCTTCATCAGGAATAATGCTGCACTAAAAAAAAGAGCATCTCACCTGCTCAGCAAGCATTATGCTTGTTAACTTAATGAGCATGCTATACAAGCTGTACCACTAGAAAGGCGAGCACAACAACAAAAATGCACTGCAATGATTTCAAAATGCTCCCCAAAATGTAACCCAATCTAATGACAATGTTACACTACACAACCCTGACCTATCCAATCAGTGACTTATCTAAGAAATGAAACATATTATGCATCATAATGTGTACTCAATGCTCTTATTTCACATTTTAGATGCATTTTAGCTTCTATTACTTTTTTCAACTCTTTAGAAAGAGTAAAATAATTGGTTTAAGCAGAAGTAATGCCTAAATACTGTAAATCAATAAATATGCCAGGCCATGTTACTATAAGTGGGATTCCAAGGTGAATGTTTTTCACACCTGGTGGCTTTTGCTACTAATAAAATCGTTCAGAGCCATAATTTACTCTATAAATCAAATGTAATGTCGCACATAAAACTTGCTGCATATTGTAGTTTACTCAGCAACAAAGTGAAAGCTCAGTTATTGCTGAGACTTGCTTTCTGCAGGCAACATAGAGGAAACTAGGAGCCTATTTGTGGACTTTTTGGTTAGAGTTGTGCACTCCAGAAATAATATACAAATATCTTAAGCTGTAAATAAGCAAAATATAGTTGTTTTTAGTTATTTCCAGGATGAACAGCAATTTGCAAACTTTAAGACAAGAGCCTGAGCATGTGCAGTTTTTGCAAAACTCACAATGCCATGGGCTTCGCAAATCTTTTACAAATAAAGCAACTTCAACTTCAGTTTTTTCCCCCCTCAGAATCACTTATTTCAACAGCCTGCTAACTTGACAAAAAAATCTGGTACTGGTAAACAACACACAACTGAACAAACTTGTGGTTAAAAACCAGTAAAAAAAGTAAACTTTTGGGCAGGTCTAAGGTTCTGACTGAGTCTATTGAAACCTTTTTAGTCTTAGCTTCAGTAAAGATTTACTTAATGAAAGATGAAACATGAGCAAATTACCAAAAATTAGTTATTGTTATTTTCACATTCTCTATTAAAAAAAAAACTTCAAAATGATACATGATTGTAAAGACTGAGCTACACCTGTTTGAAATCAATAGAGTCAGCAAGTAAATTTTGAGAAAAATCGAGTTAAAGTTTTCTGAAGGTTCCCAAACAAATTCACATAGCAACCATACCTTAAAATTTTGGCACAAACCAAGTCAAAACCCATATCTATAGGGAAAAAATAAAAAAATAAAAATAAAAATAAATAAATATTATATATTATATATATATATATATATATATATATATATATATATATATATATATATATATATATATATATATATATATTATATTATATTATATATTCAATGTTTTTTTTCCATTATTCCACAATTGTTTGATTAACATTAATGAAACAGACAGCCTATATATATTAAGATACTGTACAGCACAAATCCACTGTTACACATCAGATGGGTTTTTTTTTTCCCAACAGTTAACCAAACGTTCACTTAAGACATAACTGATAATGTTTGCGTGAATACTTGCCAACAATGCCAGGACAGTTTTGTTTAGTTTTTTTGTTTTTTTATTAAATACTGTAATACGGCATCTTTGTGCGCACGCTTCGGATCTGTCAGTCAGCGCGAGTAAGATCATTTTGTTTACATCCGCATGAGTTTGAAAATCACATTTCATTGGTTCAGACTCATGTCATCGAGAATTCGCTATGAATATTCACAAAGTTGGAATGCTGCGCTTTACAACGATACAATGTGCTGAAGGAAGCACCAGCCATTGAGAAGCGAGCAGAGAAAAACGGCATTTTTCATGGTCAAAGGAAAGGTATTCCTCTCAGAAAACATACAAATAAAGATACTTTTAGATGTTTAATTGCTATTTGGAGCATTGGGATCGCTAGACGAGGGCATAATAAACTAATTTTTGTGAAAACCTAAATTCGACCAAAATTGACATTTTTCACCTGTTTTGTCTGTAGCTCCTAATTAGCCCATGCACATTCAGACTAATTTTTACAGCACATTTATTAACTTGGCTGAGCCCTGAATCTACTAGCCATAGAAAAGCAGGCACCACATCACCACACACAAAGCGTTTAGCAGGAGAAGATGTCATGAGAAATTTTAAGGAGAGCATCCCCTTTTTAATAAGGCCGTTGTTGGCAAGTGCCCTGGAGACCAGCTTGGCCACTGAGATAAGATCCAGGGACAGGTGGGAGAACAGAAACTGCTGTGAAAAAAGCAGAGAAGGAGGTAGCGCTGTAATGTAGGAGGAGTTCTAGCAGTGTTCTACACCAGGCTGGCAGACCGAAGGGAGACGGGAGTGTTACAGAGCCCCAGACGGACTGAGCTTTTCAATTAACCTTAATTGAATCACTCTCCACTACTGAATGCTTTGTTTACCCGAACGGCAGCCAGGAAACCAGCGATGAATCCCACCTGCAGCAGGACGAGCACAGGAGGGAGGGAAAAACGGAACACAACAAGGTGTGTGGGGAGGCACAATGGGAGATCTAGGTGGGCAAACTCATTAAAAATGCTGGAAGACGTAGGAAATGGAAAGCAAACGCTGTGACAAGGACTTCTAAACTTCTGCGAAGGACCCTGCAGAAGTGTGGTTATCTGCTCTGCCAGACATACACTTAATCATACACAGATGAAGTACACACAGCTGCCTACTTTAAATTTGTCATTTCATTTAGCGAAGATGTTTAAACATCCGTACTTCATTAAGAGCGTCTAAGTCCCAAATGGCTGCAGAAAACCTAAACAGAGAATCTCAGCTGGCAACTGGATCTAAGCAGCAATACTGTCCAGTTTTTCACTTTCCTCTGCAGTGCTGCTGAGGAATTTTTTGATATTCAGTCCATTCCAAGTCTCAACAAGCTTCAGTCAGTTTATTTCTGTACATCTAAAACCTGTCTGTAAGTGTTTACAGCATGTTCAAGGCGAAATTTCAAAGCTTATGTGGTGCTTTAAACTTTTATAAAAACTTATGTATAAACATGTTGTCGAAACTTATAAGAGTGTGATTCAGAGATTACAGATCATAAATGCATTTTTCCTCTGAAGAAAAACAGGGAGACTGATATTTAGGACAACATTTACTCACCCCATGAGTCATTAAAGTTGTTCAGAAGAGTCGGAATACAGTGGACAAATCTTATGAAGTCATACAATCCCTTTGTGTGAGAAACAGAGTTCACCTCCATTGAGCTGCACTGTAAATCCTAAAGCTCAAAATACTTAATTGGTTTGAGTAGGACAAACTTAAATTAAACAAATTAGTTTAGTTGTATTAACTGTTATGAGTATTTAGAACTTTGTTTTTCTTTTTAGTTTATAGCACTGACATGTTTCAAGTAAACTGAACTGTTTCATTGTTTTGAGTTGTATAAAATCATTTTATTTTAATTTAGACAATCTTAAGTTTAACTGAAACTTGGCAAGTAAGTTCCATGTTTTAAGTTCCTGTACTCATTCGGTAAGTGCCATGCCATGCTATTGTTAACATGTTAGTAAATTAGCAATTTGGTATTTTCTGAATTAGTTTGTTATAGCTAGCAAAATATTTACGTTGAGATAACCTGATAATTTTAAGTTAAAATGTATAAATTAGTGTACTCAAATATTTCAAGTTAAGAACAATAAAAATGTATGATTACAAAATAAAAATCTTAAACAGTTTCTTACAGTTACAACTTATTAGGGTTGACAGTGAGTAAATAACTCATTTGATTTGCAAGAACTCAAAATAAAAACATTTAATTAATCTTTTATGTTAATTGCTATCAAAAAGTATTTCAAGTTAGTTGCAATTAACATGCATGAGTACTACAAACTCAAAACTTGATAGTACTGCTTACTTAAAATTGGGAACATCATACATTTTTTGAGTTAGCTCAACTTATTTGGGTTTACAGTGTGTAAACTTCTGCTTAAGTCAGTGGGAACTCAAGAACCAATCCAATTCGTGAACAAATCAATCAGACCGTTTTGTGAATTGTATTAAGTAATTAATTGAAAAGATCTGAATCAAAAGAACAATTTCTTCATGAAACAGACATTGCTAAAAAATCATTTCAGACATTTTGGTCTGTTCATGCATGGTTTTAGAAGACTTATAATAGAGTTATACAGACCACTTTCTGATTTGAGCTAGACAGTCCCAGCTATCATTTACTTTTATTTTTAATTTAATAAAAAAACCATACAGGTTTGGAAACCATATGCAGGTAAGCAAATAATGATTGAAATTTCCATTTTGATAGTGACGTTTTCTTTTAAAATATGATTGTTCTAGCCTCATAAAACTGACCTTGAAAGGCAACAGACCAAAAAGTGGCACAGTAACTAGCCTCAGCAAAAAACTTCAGTGGAAATCCATTGAAGTCTTTGACACACGTCTGAGCATGTGAAGGTGCCTTGAAATCTGTCAGGGACAGAACCAAAAAAATGGTCAAGGGAGGATATGAGAGCATACTGCAGAGAATGCGACAAGAGAGACTAATTTAACTGAACTAATTTATTTAAGTTTGTCCTACTCAAACCAATTAAGTATTCCGAGTGTTAGGGTTTACAGTGCAGCTTAATGGAGATGAACTCTGTTTCTCACACAAAGGCATTGAATGAATTCATAAGATTTGTCCACTGTATTCCAACTTTTCTGAACAACTTTAATGACTCATGGGGGTAAGTAAATAATAACAGAATTGCTAAATCTTAAATATCAGTCTCCCCTGTTTTTCTTCAGAGAAAAAATGCATTTATTTAGATTGAATCCAGAGACTAGGATATTATTAATTATAAAAAAATAAAAATAAAAAAAAAAGCTATACAGGTTTGGAAACAACATGAGGTTAAGCAAATAATGATTGAATTTCCATTTTGATAGTGACGAAAATACGATTGGTCTAGCCTCATAAAACTGACCTTGAAAGACAACAGACCAAAAAGTGGCACAGTAACTAGCCTCAGCAAAAAACCTTAATGGAAATCCATTGAAATCTTTGACAAAGTCTGAGCATGTGAAGGTGCCTTGAAATCTGTCAGGGACAGAACCAAAAAAAAAAAATGGACGATAGGGAGGATATGAGAGCGTAGTGTAGAGAATGTGACAAGAGGGACTCCACGCAGATGGGGGCAGAAGGCATAAAGGACAGATGGTATGGATAACTTCTTCACAGCTGACTCTATACCAGACCAGAACGACTTGCGCCCATCACACCCGTACATCACAGCGTGGCACCGCTGCGATGGTGCCATGTCATGCACTGTAGGCAACAGACTGGAATAAAAGACCCATCAGAGCGGCAGAGTCCGATCTGCCCCACCATATTCACAGGCACACGCGCACATCCAGCAGTGCAAATACCAAACAGAGAGTCATGGATCTGGAAACCAATGCACCAATGCCCTGTTTACACCTGCTAATAAAACCCAATGGGGATGATCTGATAGCAACTGGTAAAATAAGGCACAATGCGGTTTACAACTATACACATGTTATAAAATTATATAATTGGAAAAATTACATTTTTTGAAAGAATATTTTTGCTCACCAAGGCTGCATTTATTTGAATCGTGAAAAAAAAAAATCACGGTTTACACAAAAATATTAATATTAATATTTTCAACACTGATAATAAAATAAGTCCATTATTAATATTTGTGCACCAATAATAATTGATAAAAACTGAGCACCACATCTGCAAATAAGAATGAGATTTTGAATAAGATATAAAATAAGAAAGATTTCTGAAGGATCATGTGACACTGAAGACTGAAGTAATGCCCACTAAAAATTCATCTTTGCCATCACAGGAATAAATTATATTTTAAATTATATGTTAAAACAGAAAGCTTTTATTTTAAATTGTAATAATATTTCACAGCATTACAAGAACTTAATGTATTTTGAACAAAATAGATGCAGCCTTGGTGAGCATTAGTGACTTTGAAACACACACACACACACACACACACACACACACACACACACACACTAATGATTCTAACCTTTATATATTCGGTAGTTACCATTCCAAACATCTGAGCATCTACATTACACTGACAAAAAATGCAGTTTTTTCCTTTTACCAAAAAACAAAAAAAAAAGAAGTAAAGTATGTCCACTGGTTTGCTTTCATGATTTTTAAAACACAGTCCAGCTCTTCTCGGAAATCAGATCACTTGCTTTTGCTGAAGTTTAGCTATTTTGAAGGGATTTACAGAACTCTTCTGAAAGGACATGGATGAAAGTCTCCCTGGATGTTCAGTGCCCTTGATTCAAGGTCTCTCACCTGGGTCTGCGCAAAGCAAACAAAGCGGTTTAAATGGAAGGCTGGGTCAAAAAGGAGAGTGCAAAATGAAATGTAAATTATAAATAGGCCTCAATTCGTATTGGAGAGCATGCAATAACCTCTTCAAAACATGGTCCATTACCAAAATGAAGGATGCCCCAGGTTTTAAATGCTTGCAGGGCAAGTTGTTCGAAACAGATAGATGTGTAGGCACACCAAACTGCACAGGTAAACAATAGGGCTGTGACGGTTGGCAT
The DNA here is from genome assembly GCF_018812025.1 of Megalobrama amblycephala. Classification (NCBI taxonomy): domain Eukaryota; kingdom Metazoa; phylum Chordata; class Actinopteri; order Cypriniformes; family Xenocyprididae; genus Megalobrama; species Megalobrama amblycephala. Next base: position 8,426,744 of record NC_063062.1, on the reverse strand, counting down.
GACAACCGCGCCACCGCGGTGGTGAAGTTGTCACCGCGGTCGTGGAGTGTCACCGGCGGTAGTGTGACGTCATATATAATATATATTTATATATCTCAGAGATCGCGTTAACTGAAAATTTTCCATCTTTAATGGAATTTGTTTAGCAGTGACAGAAAAAATCTGCAGCCCGTCCGTCATTTTGACAGATTATGTAGTTTGTATGTAAGCTTGTTGTAATTCCCACCCCTGTCCAGTAGGTGGTGAGTGCGCTCCAGTGTGGCAGCAGAGCGCGAGTTCAGTCTCCAGAATAAAATGAAAACGATGCGCTTGATTACACACAGACGAGCACCCAGTTTAAGTAAATTGTATAATGATAGTTACTTAGGCATGCTTACTTAATTATTTTTTTTATTTTTGTTGCTGACTATAAGTTTATGGTCAACGAATGGCTTTTCTGAGGTATAACGTTAGGTGACATTGTTGGCAACACTGATGAATGACGTGATACAGATTTCGGTAAGCTACTCTATCTTTCAACATATATATATATATTTTTTTTTTCATTCATGTTTATTTCGTTCTGTACAGTAGTAAAGATGAAAGGATGATCGCATTCACTCACAATCCGTGACAAGAGTTCAAGACGAAAACTGAAAGTGATGCAGCTTTTCTTTGATCAACTTTCTTTTCATAGTATAAATAAATGCAAGCCTATGCCTATTTGCTTATCTTGCAAATTTGTGAATAAAATGTCTTATCATTAAAATATAAAAATTAAAATGACGGGTAATATTATGATGGATTTTTTTACGATCCTGTCCATCAAAATGACGGCGAAACGCAAGTCTAACGCAACCTCATATATATATATATATATATATATATATATATATATATATATATATATATATATAAAGAAACAAACCCCGCCCCGCCCTTCGGACCCCACCACCGCAACACCGGCGGTTGTTGGTGATTTACCACCGCGGTAGTAAAAATTTGCCACCGTCACAGCCCTAGTAAACAAATACACATGCATACACACACACACACACACACACACACACACACACACACACACACACACACACACACACACCCCTGTCAGGCACTGTCACCCGGTATGGCATGTTGTCTCCACCCACTATGTGAACCCATTAACCTTTCCTTCATTTCTTCAGCTAATTAAAAGCAGGTTTTCACATAGCAGTCAAGAAACACAGATGGGAGCATGCTGAAATTAAAAACTTGAAAAAATAGAGACAAACAGACAGACAGACAGACAGGCAGGCAGGCAGGCAGGCGGAGAGATGTCATATTCATTATTAGAGTCTCCATTGGTAACTGCCAGAAAGTAAGTTCATTTTCTTTCCTTGAAGGGTAGCTGTCTGGCATGGAGTCAGGAACTAAGAAAAAAAATCATTATTTGTTTCCAATATGCCAAATCAACAGAATTAAACCCATGTTAATTGAGTTCTCCTCATAAATTCAAAACAATACATCTTGACAAGAAATTGTCATTTTGGAAAAATAGCAAGGGTGGCTGGTGTCAGGAGTTTGTCAGGTAATTTACAAGAGAACATTAGGTACTTAATACACTGCTCTGAGAATAAAATTAATAGGTTTTCCGCAGATGAGCAAACTTCATGGCTGATGACGACTGCTGGGCCTATCAATTAATATCAGTACAAAAATAAAACAACAATAACCAAGGCATCACATACCATATAACTGAGGATCACACAACTATCAAGTCTATACAAAAACAACAAATTATGCTGTTGAGATTCGATGTTACATATAGTCACTTGCGGCAAGCTAACAAATTTTAATTGTTTACTTATTAAATTATGTTAAATTTAAGCTGTACCTATCTAGCTAAAGCTCTACTGTGAGTTTGAGTTGTGGAGATTTTTATACTGCTCGATTTCAAACTCGTTTGATATACTCTGGCTAGATGGAATTACAGTCTGAGGGTAAGAAATCAGAGTCTGTACCCATCATATACTATGCAATATTCTGTGAAATCAGTCAACTCTGACTGGACTGGACAAGACGAGCATAGACTGCGAACCTGGGTTAAAATCAGCATTAAAGTCAGGTAATGCAATCCAATATGAAGGTTTGTACCTGCTCAGATTTTTTAACCAAGTGGTTTTTAGAATAAAATAAAATAAAATAAAATAAAATAAAATTGGTGAGATCAAGTCACACTTTATCACTAACCTAACACTAAGAAGCTGCTTTTGAAGCTCAAATAAAGTGCAGGTTTAAACTGACATGTGGTTCATGCAAACGAGCAAGAAAGATGTTGACTGTCTGCAATATAAATTTGAAACGCCACACTTTCTGTGGAATGCTAGAGCACAGAAAAAAAAAGCCCCACTCTCCCACTGAGTTACCTGCCACAGCTTTGAACGAAAGTTGAAGACTCATTAATTTCTTTCAGATCTGAGAGCTCCCAATTGTGCTGGGCTGTCTGAAAATATCGCCCACTGCTTTTAGTCTGATAACAAACGTGTTGTTGAGCGGTCATCTTTATTATGTCCAGAGAATGATGAAAGGGGTGTTTTTGTTGGGGTTTTTTTGAGGCAGAAGGAGAGAAAAAAAATTAATGAAAAATAAGTGGTAGAGATATACATTATAACAACTCTAAATTAAAATTCTCCAGACACCAGTGGATAATGTTTCAGAGGGTGACAGTACTTCTTTAACAACTCACCCACTCAGATATCATCATTTACAGTCATGTCTGAATTGAAAAGAACTTGAAATGCTGATCTGATCTGTTTATAGAAATATAAACGTACATGCTGCTACTGTTGTCCAGTGTGAGATAGAGAGAGATAGAGATAGATAGATAGTCACGACTAGAGCTACCTGATCCCTGTCTTCCTCCTCCAAATCGCTATCCAGTCATGTTTTAGTACAATATAATGTCTGTTTTTGTCCTTGGCCTCATTCATCAACACAGACCAAGATTATATGTGCAGATACTGGTATAAATAGATTTGTTTTCAATTATTGACAGCGTTCTCAATTGAATTTAATGCATGAGTGTCCTTACATTTGCTCGCTGTCTCGCACAGAAGCTTAATTTGATATAACTGCACAAATTTGTGATATTTGTCAAAGTAAATTGCACATTTTAACTGTCTCCATTCCTACGGGCAGACTATTCTGCAAATTGCGCATACAAGCGGGGAAATTGTGCATTGGTTAACAAAACACTGATTAAGAGGCAATGCAATATCTAATTGAGAAAATCAGCTGGTTGATTGAATAATTCATGTAGGCTGTTTCAAGACAACCACACTAATGTGGACGACCAGAGGAGCTGAAAGCTGGGGAAATGGTATATATACGCTGTACTAATTCTGTCAAGAAAGCATGTTTGTCCTTTCCTCGTATAAATCCTCATTCGGTATAATCTAAATGCATTTCACATCTTCTGTTTCATTATGTGATGATGTTTTGATGATGTTCTATGCAAGCATGCTGGGATTAATCTGAGCCTATAAACACTACAATGAAAGAGACAGGGAAAGAGTGAAGGAAAATATATGAGAAAAGGCATTGAAAAGACAGCAGGAGGATGCTGGTAAACAACATAGACTTCATTACAATAATCCATCAGATGACTTCCACAAACACAGCCTTTCCCAGACCAAACAGATCTAACGGCTCCATGATATATAGAGACCACATGCAGGTTTTTGAGCTTCCAATCTAGGACACCTCCACTATATATAGACAAACATGCTGTTTACAAGGTTTAGCATGTGGGCACAGTCTCAATGGAGCAACTCTCCACCACACTAAAGACATGCCAATGCATGAAGTCTCCCGAGTGTCTCTCTGGACCCAGAGGAAAAGTTCTTGCCTCTGAGGTTGTGGTTTCTTAGCTCAGGAGACTTACATGTAATTGAGATCACAGTTATGTTAAGTATCAACTTGTCTCAGATGTGCCTCCTAAAATTCCTTAGGAGAAATAGAAAAAACGAGACAACTGTTGACATACAATAAAAATACAGAGCGATAAAATTTAGATTAATGGCACCACTCAGATAATTTGGTCTTGGAAGAATTTGTTCTGTGCACATGTTGATATCTCTTTTGAATCTCCATAGAATCTTTTCAGGAGAAAAACTGGAGAAATGGGAGATGTAAAGAGATAGCTCACCTAAAAATTAACATTCTGTCATCATTTACTCACTTTCATGCTGGCTTAAATTTTGGCCTGTTTCTCACACAATATTATTATATGTAATAAATTCCAAGTGTTCTGAAGCTCATGAGTCATATAACGTTTTTAGGGTGCTTCATAAGCCGAAGCTTATTGTAAAGCCCTATTAATTTTAATTGCACTGTAGTGACCAGGACTTCAAAATCACACTTTTTTTAAGAAGAAGAAAAGTCATTTAGGTTTAGAAAAACATGAGGGTTCATAAATAATGGCAGGATTAAAATTTTGGGGTGAATAACATTTTTAAAGGGTTAGTTCACCCAAAAACGAAAATTCTGTCATTAATTACTCACCCTCATGTCGTTCCACACCCTTAAAACCTTCATTCATCTTCAGAACACAAATTAACATCTTTTTCATAAAATCCGATGGCTCAGCAAGGCATGCATTGCCAGCAAGACAATTAACACTTTCAATGCTCAGAAACCTATTAAAGACTTATTTAAAACAGTTCATGTGACTACAGTGGTTCAACCTTAATGTTACAAAGTGACGAGAATACTTTTTGTGTGCCAAAAAAAAAAAAAAAAAATAACGACTTTATTCAACAATATCTAGTGATGGCCGATTTCAAAACACTGCTTCATTAAGCTTCAAAGATTTATGAATCTTTTGTTTCGAATCACGTGATTTCAGTAAACGAGGCTTCGTTCACCATACGTTTTTTTCGAATTTTTAATGGTTCACCACTGGTGGGCGTGACTTTGGCAGTTTGATACGCGCTCCGAACCACTGATTCGAGACAAAAAATTTGTAAAGCTTCGAGGCTTCATGAAGCAGTGTTTTGAAATCGCCCATCACTAGATATTGTTGAATAAAGTTATTTTGTTTTTTTGGCGCACAAAAAGTATTCTTGTCGCTTCATAACATTAAGGTTGAACCACTGTAGTCACATGAACAGTTTTAAATATGTCTTTAGTAGCTTTCTGGGCATTGAAAGTCTTAGTTGTCTTGCTGGCAATGCAGGCCTCACAGAGCCATCCGATTTTATGAAAAATAATTTAATTGGTGTTCCAAAGATGAACAAAGGTCTTACGGGTAGTGGAACAACATGAGGGTGAGTAATTAATGACAGAATTTTCATTTTTGGGTGAACTAACCCTTTAAGCTTTAAAACTTTAAAAGTTTCCATTTGCTTCCCATCTTAGTTGCTTTGCTGTCTAGGAGAAGCAATTGAGATATAAAAGGGATCTCATTTGTTATTCTTCTTTCCTACAGGGAGAGGTGGGTGTTCTTAGAAGGGAACTGTAATAAATCCAAAAATACAACACAAAGTAGCACACAAGTTCAAGTTGCTCTGTTCTCTGTCAGTATGAGGCTTAGACTCAGAACAGAGCTAATCACCAATAAGGGCTCATTAACAGAGCTTCCCGTTTCACATTCATACACTTCACAGTGATGGGAGTCTCTAGTATTGCAACCACATACGTATGCATCGCTATAGCTCCCAGCCAGCATTTGAGCAATATATATAGCATCATAAATAATTGAAAAACATGCTCAATCAATCCTAGTAAAAGAGGGTGGAAAATCATCCCTGGAACACTAGTTAAAAATGCAATGCATGTCGAGTGGAAAACTGACAATCAAGGATTTAAAACTGCACTGTCATGCAGGAAGTTAAAAAAGACCCAGATTGTATAGAATAGTGAAAACTTCACCAGGGGGCAAACAGCTCCTCTACTGTATATTGTGTATTTTTCACATCTGTCAATCTCAGAGAAAAGGTGGAAATTGCAGGAAATACGCATGGATGTTTGAAAATGGTAAACCCACAGGGCTTTAGGCACTCAGGCTTTCTAAATGCCAGCGCAGAAGCTGACGTACAGCTCTGCTCCTCCATGAAACATTAACATAGTGAAGTGTGCACAGCTGTACACAATGGCAAATGTGTGTATTTTGTGTGTGCTTGCAGCTTAACTGATAACACTCAACGTATGAGAATGCATGTAGAGTATGTGATGCCCAACAAAGAGACTGTCTGCATTCATGGGAGGACATGTGCGGTTCCCTTCGGCTTCAGAGCTGTTTCTCTCTCAGCTTGGCCTGACTTTTGTGCTGAAAAGGCTGGACTCGAAAAGCAAATTTAATAATTCACTTCATACAAGAGACACCATCAAAAAACAGCTTTGATATTTGAAAGATGTGCGGACTAGTGACATGTGGAACTGCGTGCAATATGTGGATCTATTCTGCCTTCTGTGGCTCAGAGAGAAAAAAGGGGGGAAACGGATTTACACTGGATTTTAGATGGCCTATTAATTTTTTTTTGTGTAACTGCCAAAGAACAAAACAAAAGTTATATATATATATATATATATATATATATATATATATATATATATATATTACTTTTGTTTTGTTCGGGCAGCGCGGGAGTTTGTTTATTTGGGCCGAAGAGCTAAGAGGGAGCGGAGGAGTTCCGCCGTTCGCCGTGGGCCGGAGCCTGCTGCCGTCCGCCAAGTTTTGTTGAATGTTCGCCGGTTCCCGCCTCCTTATTCCCATATTTACGAACTGTGTTACAATTTATATTATTATATATATATATATATATATATATATATATATATATATATTCATATATATTCAACTTACAAAGAAAGCGTAAAACTCTCACAGTTAAAAAAAAAAAACTTGCACTACGTCCTACACCTCCCCTATTCAACTGACGGAAAAAGCTTAACGGACGCAACGCCAGTTCAATTTTTTCCGTAATTTCAATACAGAAGGCGGTCTGGTGAAAGCTAGAAATTTTACTTCATAACTTGTTAAATATGGATTTATGTTTTTACACCAACCCATCGCTTCACTTCAGAAGGCCTTTATTAACCCCCCAGAGCTGTGTGGAGTATGTTTATAGTGGATGGATGGATGTGGATGAAGACACTTTCTCAGCTCATACTCATTGGTATCACTCACTGCCATTATAAAGCTCGGATGCGTCAGGATATTTATTAATATATCTCCGATTGTGTTCATCAGAAATAAGAAGGTCATATACACCTAGGATGGCTTGAGAGTGAGTAAAGCCTGGGGTAATTTTCATTTTAAAGTGAACTAATCCTTTAGCTAAATAAAACATTATGACCAAAAGCAGTATTTAACTATGTACTAAATATTGTTTTGTATATACTGCTACAAGAAAGGTGGTGTAAACAGCATGTAGACCCTAATGAATCAGTGAATCGTTTTACTGAACCAGTGCATTTAAGGCAAGTGAACTGTCTGAGCAAACGGATTCACTAAAATGACTAGAGAAAGAGTGAACATTTTAGTGACTGTTACTAGGGCTGGACGATTAATCGAAAAGTAATCGAAACCGAAATTCAGAACCTCTAACCGACGTAATTTTCCCATGTCGGTTATTTCGGTTTTTTAATCCTGTTAATACTTCCCCTTACAAACATAACTGCGTGTGTAGCCACGTGACTCCGCCCCGTCCAGTCAGTGGCATAAAAGCAAAACACGGAGGTGAACGCCAGTTCAACACATAGTGATGGCGCGCGAGCGGTGAGCCTTGCGTCTTCACTAAACTTTGTCAGTTGTATTTGTTTTATGGTTTGGACATTCGAGCGATTAGACGATCGGATGTGTATTATTATATCGAGCTACAGCGCTCGCATAGATATATACATATATCTATGCCGCGCTCGTGCAGCTGCATGTGGCACGAACACTCACACAAACAGCTGCGCAAAACGTGAAGATCGCGCGCACACAGAGGAACGCAGAAACTTGTTGTCAGCTCTGTCCTGTGATTTATCACTAAAATAGCTTAGAAACTTTTAAAAAAGAAAGTTATAGCATCTATTTTTTCTACTTTTGAAGGAACTATTTACAACCCACAGCTTCACAATTAATAGAGAGACGGTATGACTAACAACGAGCAGAAACCTGTAAGAAATGTTACAAACCATAGATAAAATAGCCTAACTGCTGATAGTGAGCTATGATGTCAGATCACTCTTTCAACAGGGGGAAAAAAAAAATAATCCCACCTTAATAGTCAATCATAGGCTATTTACAGTACAAACCTTGTCAGTGAACTATGAGGGCAAAAAAAAAAAAAAAAAACAGAAATAAAATAATCGTTCATTAATCGTAATCGAGGTAAAATGTTCAATTAATCGAGGTTTTGATTTTAGGCCATAATCGTCCAGCCCTAACTGTTACATCGGTATGTTATACTACAAAAGGCTATATTACAGAAACAGCACTGTAGGGTTTAATCATGTTAAACCGCTATTTCATGTACAAGTTTGATAACGGCTAAAACACTTTTAGTTTGTTGTTCCCCAACACTGATAAGTTTATTACAGATACTGGAAAATAAAAAAGATAGATGAACATATACAGTACCCATGAGAATGTGCTTGTGAGGCTGTGTGCGAGCAGGATAATTAAAAGTCATTTGTACTAGTATTGAACTTATTTGTGTTCTCACATTCTCCCTCAGAGAGTTATGGTGCACCTGTACTCCTTTCACATCCTCACCTTCTACTCTTCCTGGAGAGACTGGTCTTGGCAGAACGGACCGGATCGTTAATCACAGTGAGGCAGGCCTTTAATAAGTCCTTGACGGGGTTTCAGCTCAAACGACACTCTTTATCAAAGCTTTACACTGGCACTATGTCCTGCTGGATGATTGATGCCCAGTGTGACCGCCTGTGCCCTTCACGCTGGCAGGCGGAACCCTACCTTAGGGTGTCCATGCAGTGGAATTCTTGGGGGAAAAAAAGTCGGGCAAGACAGCATATCACAATGTGATGGATCTGCGAACGCTTTCATTTTTCTCCACTCACCCTTCCTTCGATTCCATAAATGCAAAATACATGCTTTATGAATGAGCTGACTGGAGTGATCTGTTAACCTTGTGAGGACTGCTGTAAACAGCGAAGAGGCAGTGTATATGCATAACAAATGAAGCCATATCGACCGTCCGTCATCCCAAGTATGCTTGAAAACTATGGATATGCATTTTGGATATTTTACTTGCTGGGAAGAGGCATCTGTTATTTCATAATTATTGGTGTAGGTACAGATGCACCAGACGTACATCTCACTCAGTTTCACACAACATGTGCATTGCATTTGTAAATTTAAAGAGTTCAGCTGTTAAAACCATATAAAAATTTGTTTTATTCCATTTAATTCCAACATTTGTGCTGTTTTCAATAATAGTATCAGACTACTCAATAATGTGTAAGTGGAAAATATCCCAACTGAATATTCTGAAGTGTTTATCTCATGGACTACTTTCTATCCCATGAGGCCACGGGAGCTGAGGAATTGCCAAATAGAATTGAAGTAGGAACAAAAAATTGTGGAGAAAAACCTGTTCTCAAGAGTAATTTTTTCCTAATGGATGGCAAAATTGTACAATTGAGTCATATAAAAACTTATGCCTCAGACCAAAAGCAAACTATAAAATCCAATCCCTGAAGACTAAACCTAACCATGACTGTAACAGGAAAGTAAAGGTACACTACCATTCAAAAAAAGTTTGGGGTTGGTGAGGTACGTCAAAAGTACAACGCAATGATGACATATAATGTAAGTCTAGGAATGTATTCTCAACTGCACACCTAAATAAAACCCACTTCGTCACAAATCAAGAAGTAAGTTCTTTGTTGAATACAGTACATACTCTTAAAGTCTTATTTCGGACACAACTACACTTGATGCTTCAACTTTAACCAATCAGACCACAAGAAACAACTCAAAACACAAATCATCCCTGTTCAAATAAACAGTATATCGTTAGCCTCATAGCATAATTGCCTAAGTCATTCATTTTCAAATGATACTTAGGCAATTATGCTATGAGGCTAACGATATGCTGGTTAGGTATGTTTTGAAGCTGGCTTGAGCTGGTTTAAGCTGGTCTTTAGTTGGTCATGTGCTGGTTTAAGCTAGTCCTGAGCTAGATATAAACTGCTCCTGAGCTGGAGCTAGTTGCTTAGGACCAGCTTAGGACCAACACTTGACCAGCTTAAACCAGCTCAAACCAGCTGCCATGCTTCAGAACATACCTAACCAGTATATGCTGTTTTTTTTTTTTTTTAACTAATCCAAAATTACAAATGAAAGTTTTAAGTCAATTCACGCTGATTTCTAAGTACTTGTGACCACCCCTAATAAACACATTAACGATGACACTGCATATGTAATCTGTTGTTCACACTTCATCTGGCCTCTCTGCATGGAGGTCATGAACTGGAGTGGTTTTAAAGAGCTGATATTTCCACCATTCATCCACTTAAGTAAGTGATTTAAGACCTGTAATTAAACACTTAAAATAACCTTCACTTAACAACAATAAGGGTCCATTAAATTACAGCTGAAACGTCTACTTAGAGGAGCTTATGGAGAAGAGAGGCATCTCAAAGTGAAGTGGTAGCACATTTGACGTTGTCAGGCTGAAAGACTCATTAAATAGACAAGGCCATGAGGAGATAAATGCAATAATGCGACAGCCCTCTCATAGCACTCAACCTCTGCCACACAAGCACGGCTGTAAATGGGGATAATCTTGTCAGAAAACAGAAGAAAGGCACACAAGATTATGCCTTAATTTTCTTTTAAGTTAATTATCGAAAGGCGTGGTGACGAGGTGCTCTGGGCGCTACAACTAGCAGTCGCAAAGCAAAGATGTATGTTTGAAGATAACTTTCGGCTTGAGTGTAAGGCGAAGAGATAGTGTACCAGGTGAAAGAATATTCTATTTCAAATCCGTCAATATGGAGAATGTTTGATAACGTGAGAATTGAGAAGTTACGGTGAGTGTTTATTTTAAGGCAGCAATCTAACCCGTAGGCTTGTGAATTGGTTATAGTTTCTCATTCTTTCTCTAGCTCCTTCTTTGCCTGATCAGAAAAAAAAGGAATTCAAAACAACATTACTATTGTGAATTCTGAGCCGAACCAATTTCAAGACAATATCCATGGGAGAACAGATAAAGCAAGAGGCCTAAAGCATTTTGACAAATCTAAAGCATCAGTTTTTCAATGCATCATATCAGTGTAGCAAATACAACCATTAAGGTCTTGTATGACAATACATCTGTGGGATAAGCTGATTCTAAAGGGATAAATTGCGATTGTGGTATGGTGTCTGAAAAAAGTTTTCATTTTGCAAAGAAATCATATGTTTACGCATCAGTTTCAGGCAATGTGATCCCAGGTAGACAGCAATTGTTCTAAAACATTTAAGGGGTTTTTTTTTTTTATCTTAAATGTTTTACTTTGAATATATTACAATTTACACTACTGTTCAAAAGTTTGGAGTTTATAAAATTTGTTTTAAAGGTGCTAAAGAGGTTCTTTTTGTCGACTGAGTTTTTGAAATGAGCGCATGGGTAAGAACAACCCCCCTCCTTCACAGCTCATTTCGAGGGAACGCCTCCCAAAACTCGTGCACGAGTATTGGAACACGAGTGTTTGTTTACCACCGGCATTCGCTGTGTCGTGTTAGTGGATTCATTATGTCGGACTCACCGCAGGTAACTCATAATCTGCAATTGTTACTCCTGACAAAAACATTGCATGTGGCAGCTATGGAGTGTGGAAAGTTACTGGAGCGTGCATGTCTCTCAGAAGGAACGTCATGGCAGTGATTGACAAGCCAGAGGGCCAATCGCTTATGCGATGATCACGTAAACAATTGGCTGATGTTTTTAAGGCCCTACCTCGTGCACAGATGATGTATATTAATATTATTCCTTTCAGTGCACCTAATAAATAGTCTTTTATCAGTTAGTAAAGACAGTTTCAAGTAATATTGCAAAAATGTATAAAACAAAACATCCTCTGTAGCACCTTTAAGCACCAAATCAGCATTTCAGAATGATTTCTGAAGGATCATGTGACAATGAATGCTGAAGTAACGGCTGCAAATAATTTAGCTAACATCTACACAAACCTTCTTCAGTATTCTTGATCAATATGTGGTGACACAAATAATGTGAAGCACTTTAAAAGTTTAGCATTTGACTAAAATAATTGAAAACTCACAAAACATCATATTTGGGCTAAAATTGAAATTTAAGTACATTTGGGACAAAAAGAGAACGGTCACATCTGACCACATGTGAAGACATATCTTAATACCAGGTGTATAAAGGGCTTTAAAAAGAGAGAGAGAGAGAGAGAGAGAGAGAGAGAGAGAGAGAGCACAAACATACTCCAGTTTGCATTGGCAGAGTTTGCAAGATGATGATGCAGTGTCTCCTACTACAGTTCTTGCCCTCCACAGCCATACCTGAGCATGGGCAACAACAGACAAATGAAACCCAGACTAGACACCCATCTGAAAAGCTGCAGGTCCTCTCTGCCTGCACTGTCATCATGCAAAGACATTATTAGCACATGCTAGAAGCACAACGTCAGGAACACTGACAGGTGAAACAGCTGCCATTACGCCTAAGCAAACATTATAGCACATTTCCAACAGGAACACATTATTCCAACTGGCACAAACAGCAAAACAAGAAATCAAAGTGTTCTTATCTGTGGCTGACATGAAGTGTCCAAAAAAAAAAGCAATTCCCCACACCGACAGCCAGAGAGATGCAGAGATGCTAAAAGAGGTGGCGATTATACTAGTACCAAGTCTGAAATGCTCAGTTTGGAAAGGTGTTAAAGCAGGCCAACAGAGGGATATTGCACTATTAATATCTGCACTATTAAACAGACTGAAAACACAGACTTGCCAAACATAATAAACAGAAGAAATAAGGAAAGAAAGAAATCTAAGAAGTCAAACTGTAGAGTGATTAAGTATGTCTGCTGCACGATATTGGAAAAAAATGACATTGCAATATTTTGTGATGTATATTGCGATATAAACAGTTTTTGTTTGGAAAGAATGAATCATTGTAGAATGATTGGGGTGATTTTGTTGGGGAGTGAATCTGCATAAAAAAATGAACAAATTACAAGCATAGATAAATGCAAAAGTGCTTTATGTTTTTTTTTTTTTTTAGGTAAGTCTAACAGTATTCAGGTACAGAAATTGAATAATCTAATGTAAAATTAAATATAATTAATCTTTGTTAAAGTCACAAAAGTGATTTTCTCTTTGTATATTTTTGTTTCAACCATAAAAACAGTGTCATGTGCTTGACACTCACTGCTGCTTCAAATGTCACATGGTAGAAATGTCCAAATAAAAACATGAGTTCAACAAGTTGAAAGAATTTTATCCATTTCTATGTTGGAAATGTTTAAATGTAACTGAAGTTTTATTTTTGTCATTGTAATTATTCACTTTCCCATGGCCATGGAGAAATATTCATATTCATATTCAGCGGACAGACACCGAAACATATTTTCCATATTTATTTCAATATGCGACATCCAAAATCAAATCCCTAGAGGCTTATGAACAGTTTTGTGGTGGCTGCATGCAAGTTCTGACAAACTGTGAGATTCATACTCAAAAAGGTAATATTAAGACAGAAAATGATAATGAGTGAAAAAAAACTATTCTGGAAAAAAAAATATATATATATATATTGTGGGGGAATGGTTTGGGCTGTGGGTGTTCAACACACACAAAATCACCACCTAAAATGTGTAAATTAAAATGTTATTCAAAAAAAAAAAAAAATCAGGAAATGATTCAGGAAATTAAATGTTTTAAAAACATCTTTTCACAAGGTGGGGTTTTCAAAACAAAATATGAAAATGATAAAGTCACAAATCTAAATGAAAAAAACTGTCAAGAAATTAAATCATCATCTACAAAGAAAAACAAGAATATTCGTACATATATACATACATAAAGCACCCAGTTTCTCACACTTGCATGCAATGCATAAAATCCACACACTTTGAAAACAATATGCATTTCGGAGAAATGTGTCTATGCCTATATTCCTGTGTTTGTTAACATGAATATTTTGCCTCACTGTAGAAATGTCTGGTTGTCTGTGCGACATGTCCGAGAAATAGATTTTTCAAAGGACATCTCTTTCTGTATGATTCAAAACAGAGCTATGGACGTCTGACATCAGCTTCACTGAAATTACTGCCCTCAGGCATCATGGGAAAACAGCACTGGCCATTCATTGGTTTTCTGCTATAGTAACTGACAGAAATGTCCATTTAGAACACAACTAATGTGCATGACTTCCTGGACTTTGAATCAGTCCATTATAGAAATGGCATGCACGCCCAAAACTACATTCAAGCATCTATCTTTAGGCTAGATTTTGGCCATAACAGTTCATTTCTTCCCAAAACCAAACATCACACTTGCACTGCACTGAACGAATGATGGATGCATGCATTTATTTTGCTTCTACATTTTGTTCTCCATCTTTTTTTATTCTGCCAGTTATATAGCCCATACTATCTAACCATTTGCCTGCTGTATTTGCATGTCGCAGGCATTTTCCTAAAGACTTACACCAAAACGTATTTCCAGCTTTACAAGCCCCTATATAGGTGATTTAACAGCAGTAATCAATGTGTCACTCAGTATGCAGCCTGTGTGCCTCGGGTAGGGTTAAGATAAAGACCACAGACGAAAAGCAGGGGAATTTAATCACATTTTCCACAGTTCCAATCCTTCAATCCGCAGCACCCAAACTCCGGCCCATCGCTATCCCAACACCTTTGACAGACCATCCTCTCAATTTCACAGCCTGCTGCTGCATCTCACACCATCAGCATGGTTGCACACAACTATTTGCAGCTTCTCCATGACTGATCCATGCCCGATGGTGAACACACTGGTGAATGTTCACCAGGCAGAAATGTGTATACATCCAAAAAATGGGCTCTGGGAATATATGATGAGTAAACATATTGTTGAAGAAATTGCTGACCCAAAATTTATTGAGTTATTTACTCACACCAAGTTGTTGTCAAGCTCCAAAAAGCAAGCTTCAAATGGCATTATATTCCAAATTTTCTCAAACTATGTGATGAGCATATGTTGGAGCATTCATTAAAATAAAGTACTGATGTTATTAATTCTGCTCAATGAATCAATGATTCGGTCACACCAGTTACTGGAGTGGAACATTATAAATAAATACATTATAAGAAATTTCACAAAAATGTCATTTAATAATTTTAGAATACTTGGAATATAAAAGTACAAATATTATGAACCACTATTATGATACTTCTATGAAGTTTTATAGCCCCAGTTTTCATTCTATTACAATGAGTTGCCAGGATACTTAAAAAAATTACCTTTTTGTAAATGTAAATCTTTAATGAAGAAATAAAGTCCTATAGGTTTTGAATGATGAGGATTATTATGACTTTTTTTTTTTTTTTGGTAAACTATTCTTTTTATAAACTCAAGAACTCTTTTTTATACAAGGTAGTTTTTGTATGAGCTTCACACCACATACCACTGATTTCCAAAGCTAATAGCATGAATTTGGTGCGATCGTGAATGAGGATCAGGTTGTCACAGCGCCTGGGGCTGCCGGAGCTCTCCAAGTCATATTGTGATCTATGACCCCCCTTCTACTCTTTCATGCATTTAAATGTGGGGCTGATCTATGAAAACGGGTCTTCATTTAAACCTGTGGTTAAAGCTAAACTCCCTCTCAATCCGCAAAGTGTTCCGCCTCTGCATATGAGAGGACTGAAAGTGAAAAATCCATCACGCACACACTGACACACATTATTCATCACCTCCGTAGTGCCCCATATCTCCCATTTCCATGCCGTATAATAAGCAAGGTGTGATGAGCTGTCGTTTGACGTGGAAAGCTAATCCATGCAAAAATTAATTTACGTAGGTAATTGATCTCAAGAAGAAGCATTACTAAAACAAAATGCTCCACAGTGGTTGGATTTAATGATGAAACTGTATTTTGCCTCACCTCTGCATCCTGAAGTGCTGTAAATATTCATGGATGGGAGGTGAAAACTTTCCCACAGGCATTTGCATTTCACTCAACTGAGAGATATAGCTGAGTCTGGAAATGTGAGCTGCCTTGACTCTTTCCCAATGTTTTAGCTCACCCTGAACACATAACAAAAAAAGTAAAAGCCAAACCTATCCTGAGAAAGTTAACATGCTTCTACAGAATGACCAAACTCGAGTCTTGAGAAGGTTCGCAGCTTTTGGTTTGGGGTTAATGCCTCTATAACCGGCTCGCTGTGGTGTTCGCCCAACCATACTGGTAGCAGTTCTGCGGATTGTGACCTTCATTTATTGTCTTTGTTTCTCTAAAATAGTCCACTGAGAAAAGTTCTGGGTGAAACACCAGCTCAGCTGGAAGCAGGGTTTAATACAATTCAGAAACAAAGAACAGGACATTCTCGAAACATACACATCCCATGGGAAGTTGAACTGTAATGACAAGAAGAGGAATTTACTGATTTGTAATTCAAAAAACTATCAAACAAACTATCAAGATTTTCTTGTTAAAAATTAAACAGTTTTAAAAACAATTTACATAAAAAAATGAATTGCATTTATGCAAACTGTTTGCCACTTTAAACTGAATTCAGCTTTGAGTTAATAATATAACACCTGTAAACTTTCAAACTTTTTAACATTTTACAGGCTTTGCCAAGCCAATTGACCTTCGACGGGAGTTTGATTGACAGGCGATATAACCAATCATAATGCAGAATCCGCCGTTTTGTCCAACAAAGCAGTCAGGGGAGTTAGTAGATTAACGTTGTGAACTTGAAAAATTGTGTGTACTTACGTGGTTAAAACAACATTCTATCTGATGTTCAATAATGTTTATTTGAAGCTATAAATAAACTAGTAGAGGTGATCTATTCACAAGCTGCTTGAACTGAGGCACTACGGTAATCTGTCACAACACATTAAAGAGCCACATTAAAGTAGACAGATGTCAGTTACAGAGCAACATAAACAAACAGCAGCCACCTTTTACAGATCCTACCGAATCAAAACAACTAGCTTGTGCTGCGTTCATGCTATAACTACCGTAATTAAGAGATGGCAACCCGTGATGTTCTAATTGGAGCTGTTCAGTCAGACTCGGAATTATGCGTTTCCATGTCAACAGTATCAACACCGAAATGAATCTGCTTTCTAATCTCTAATAATGAATCAAGCTCTCTAAGTTGTTTATGTTCATTATTATTGTAATGTTATGTGCTTTTAGACATGAGGAAGACATGAGTGACACTTTGCTGAGAGCAGCTGTGTGTATTTGTTCATTCATGTGTTTTGGAGGAGGCGTGTCTTTGGATAGCACTCTGTAGGGAAGGTGGGATGTTATGATTTGAAAGCTAGCTCACTATTGCTAGCCTCTCTGAAAATGTTCTAATGCACCTTTAATTCAAATTCTACTTGAATTGGAATGTAATTCTATTCTTAATGGCGCACAACCCTGACTGTGGGAGCTGTGAATTGACTACTGCTCACTTCAGGACAAAAACGGCTTGCGGAGAATGAATGGAGAACAAGACAGGGAAGGAGGGCCTCCTAGGGACCCCCAAACTGACATCGACGGGCTCCCGCCCACACAAACACAGGCACAACGCCATCTGCAGAAGCTAAACGGGGCACATACTGACTGCACCTTGCTGATAAACGGGCGCAAACAAACCTGGTGTCTACTGAGACCGGCGTACCTCTCCAGGCAGTCAGGCAACAGAGGCGTGCGCAAACGCCTGTGGTCCTCTCTTTATGTGCACGTCTCCATCTCCCTGCCAAGCTGTCTCTTACGTGTAGACACCCACACAATGGAGGAAGGGGAGGTATCAAAAGAAAATGCCATGCAGGCTGGCACCAGCTCGGTGAGGAAATGTCATTGCAGGCTTGGGGTCTCTAGGTGCTTTCAGCTGTGCAAGGTTGGTGGTTAACCCTGACAATAGCATGTCACATTCATGTGAGTGGATCCGTATGTAGCTGCCCACTAAAGGATTTCAAAGCCTGACCTCTGCAGCGAATGAGGTAGGAGCCAAAGATCAGCCATTGAGGGTGCCAGCGAAATGCACTGAGGAAAGAAAACAGTCAAAGCTATGACCTTCATCATGTCAGAGGACTAAGCAGAGCATAGCAAGCCAAGCAGGCTGAGGCTTGATAAATGAAAATGTTTTTTTTTTTGTTTGTTTTTTTTATCATTATATTATTTGCATTCAACTATTAAAGCTTGAATTATTTATTTTTCAATGCGAACACCGGGTCAAGCCGGTGCACTGGGACTACGAGAACACTGTGGAAGAGTTTGGGGTCAATTCAATTTCTCAAAATGTTAAACTGCGCTGTACCATAAATGTTATAACTGTATTAGTCAGAGCACCCATCTGAACCGAACTGAACTCAAAGCTGAATTTGAATTGAAGTAGCAAAAAGGGTGCAGAAGGAATTAAAAAATGAACAAATTAAAAAATAACCAAAAAAGCTACATTTTTCAAGTCTTTAAAATTCATATATAAAAATGAAAAATCAAATCAAAACTAATTTTTCACAAGAAAAGTCGAAGTTTTAATGTCTAGATGGCTGAATGGAAGGATGGATGGATGTAACAACAAATATAGGCTAATACAAATTCCAATTTAGTGTGTCTAATTCAATTCAAATTCAAATCCATGAATTCAAAGGGAGTTAATTCTTACACAACCTTCATCATTTGTAATACTGTCTAGCACTGTTTATTGTGTGTATGATGTCTACAACTGTACAAGCTTACTGTTTCAATGCTTATGATGCACTTACCCTAAAGACTATTGATCATCATCACCTGACCTTTATCGTTTATACGACATCTGTTTATTACAGGGACTGATTCAGGAATGTAGGAAGTAACAACTTGAAGTGTCAATTGTATAGACACTGAGATAGATGGCTGACAGAGTGGAGAAAGAAAAATAAAGAATTCTGGTGTTCCTTTATTCATTTTTACTAGCTTAGCAAGCAAAACTTCTCGGTTCAACAAAGTCATAGAAATACCATTGTTGATGACCAGGATTTTTTCAAGGTACCTGGAAAAATATCAGGGAAATCTTGAAAAATCATCTTAAAAGGTCACTGAAAAAAATCAAAGAAATTATATGGTCAACATCACTTTTTATACTTATGCCAAATTCTAAAGTATTTAATTGCTTAAATGACTCTTTATTAGAGTGATGTCTATATAATCCATATCTAGTAAATCACAAACAACAGGAAAAGTCATGGAAAATTACTGGTCAAAAAATGTTATACATGTTCACTGAATAAAAGTATATCATTTTTTAATATGCTAGTAAGGTAAAAGTAAAACTGTAAGAACAGAGGTGTGGAAAACAGCATACCAGCTATACCAAAACCAATCTTGCACTAACCAAAATAAACCAGCCTGGATTGACATGGAAATCCATGCTGGTCTTTTCAGAGTTTGTTAACCTGGCATGAATTTAAACATGAGGATAATTACAGCAACTGAAACTCCACAACTGCTGCCCAATTAAAGCCCTTTCAAAGTCTTAAGGGCGGTATCAGATGAACATCTAAATGTCAGTAGGACATCACCCGACTTTTGTCTGTAGTAGTGTAAGCCTCATGTTTGATTGTCATACACAAGATTAGCCGAAAAGACCAACAATTAAAACCCGAAAAATTGTATCACTGTGCGTTTAGATGCAGTTGCGTTTCATTTAAGCAACATAAGACAGAGATCTATAGAGTCTCTTTGGATTAGCTGCACCATCCTTGGCTTGTCTGTTCATGCTGTTAAGGGCTCAAACCATTCAGTTTTTGCAGAGAGTGAAGCTCTCATTACCATGGGAAGTTATAAGGATCCTGTCATCTGCCTGAAGGTAATGCTGAAAGACAGTACACACAAGCAACATGAGCTTGGAGAACAGCTGACCTTGCAGTAACTAAGAGCAAAAGATTGTTGCGGGGTACTTGCAGGGTGAGTTGTTGGGTCGTCCTAATGGGTTTCAAGCCCCCAAGACTGATTTACATACTTCATTCTAGCTACTAATGGGAAATGGCTGTGTGTGGTTGTTCAGATGTGACATGCCTGGCCTCTTGCTGAGATAAACTTACCCCGGAGACGGAAAGCCCCTGCTTTCTTAAACAGGCTTAAATTGAATTAGGACATTCTTCTGGACGGTAAGTGTGAAATTGAGCAGAGATGTACCCTGAGGTTGGGAAAGCAAGGTGTTGGATTTTAAGCAAATTAAAGATAGGAAACTGTTGTATCAGGCACTAGTCACCCTCTGAATTTTAAAAACAGGATGAGGAAGAGAGAGATAAGGGACAGCTGACACTCTCCAAGGGTGTTGAGTGTGTGATATAAGTATTGGTAGTTTCTTCTTTACACACTGTGAATGTTCATTCAAAGCCTTGCTCTCTAGGAAACAGGCATTTATGCTTTACGGAAAAGATGAAAGTTTCTTGGTAAAAACTGGACTGTGCACAGCAGACCATGAACATTGGGTTTGGAATATAAAGTCAGTTGTAGTGTTCTAACTTCTGATGGCACTCTATCATGAGCCATAATGTACATCTGCTCATAGGCTTTGTTTTCTCACTGGGTTCGGTGTCTGACTTTTTTTTATATATATATAGCGGTAATGATACTCTTGATTATGGAAGCCCATTTCTGCATCAGAGTGACAAAAATAAAAAGGTAATGGCGACAATATGACTGTTTTCTGTAATTGGAACTTGAACTTGATATCTCGAAATTTCTAAAAATGTCACTTTATACACTTCTGATCAAAGATTTAGGTTCGGGTCCCCAAGGCTGCCATTTTCAGCAGCCATTACTCCAGACTTCAGTGTCATGATCTTTCAGAAATCATTCTAAACATTATCAATGTTGAAAATGTTTGTGCTGCTTAATATATTTGTGAATACATATTTACAGGATTCTTTGATAAATAGAATAGTTCAAAAGAACAGCATTTATTTGAAATAGCAATGCAAATGAATGCATCCTTGCTTAATAAAAGTATTAAAAAGTTGAGGGCTGCGTTGTTTAGTCAAATCGATTTGACCACATAAACTGGTTTTGCATGGATGGATCAGTGTTATGCAGAGTCAAATTGCCTCAACCCATCTGCAGATTTCGTCAAATCTCTTCAAATATCTTCTATCAATGGGTCTAGCCACCAGCAGTGAAGTCCAGCTCTGAAATTTGTGTGCCTCTACTTTTGGTCAATTGGAAAACCCATCACACCTGTTATCTACTTTCAGCTGGAAATGGCAATAGATATGAAGTAAGCTTTGCTCAAAATGGGGAGAATAAATTACTTCCTGCATCCATATCAGCAACATTTTCTCCAGCACTGAGGCCACCTTCATCTTCCCAACCAGCCGTGCATTGTTCGATCGCTCACACAGAGCAGACAAACCGTTCCTCTCAGCCTTCTTATTTTTTTCCAACTGCAGCCTCTTTCCGTCACTTCCTTTTATAGTTGCAAGATTTCGTTCAATCTGGCACCTCATGGCAATAACTCAGTTAATCTATCACACCAACCCACACCACCAAACTTCTCTGTAATCCAGCACTGGTTAATTCCATCAGTCTCAAGCCTACTATTCACCCCCATCAGCCCTGAAATCCATTTAAAAGAGTTGAATAGTACTTTGTAGTTCTTTTATCCTCAGCTGGTGAGATTGGATGGCTGTGAGGTATGAGGCCAAGACAAAGATAAATTTGCAGCCAAAAAGCAAAGGGAATAATTACACTGAATACCTCTAAATCATAGTCAGGACTGTAGCCACTGCTGTGCTGGGCAGAAGTCAGCGTAATGAAACCAGGCAAGATACAGATGATCCTCCACTCTATTAGGAATCCAAGAGGGTACTAAAGAATGTGGAAAATATTGATACTTTAAAGAAATGTAATTGCCTTTTGTCACTTTATGAAATCAATACACTAATACTGACTGATCAATCAAGACTAATAGGTTGATTTTTGTGAATAAATTGAAAAAAAAATTCAACAAATCCTTTTTCTTTTTTTTTATGACCAGGGGCAGAGGTGTGGACTCGAGTCATGTGACTTGGACTCGAGTCAGACTCGAGTCATGAATTTGATGACTTCAGACTCGACTCGACAAAATGTACAAAGACTTGCAACTCGACTTGGACTTTAACATCAATGACTCGTGACTTCACTTGGACTTGCGCCTTTTGACTCGAGAAGACTTGCTACTTCCCATGAAAACCTGTGGGAAAAAAATTTTCACACGGCCGCGCCGCTCTCAGTGTATCTGCATCTGTGAAAAAAATGTGCACCACCTGTATGCATGCAGAGAGCACGCGCGCTGCCTGCACCACATCCAATCACTGTAGTCCCACGTTGGTTTGATTCGACAGCATCTAAGCAGGCACACTGAGCAGTCCCCGGAAATGTCCCCGTTTTATAGCTCGTTCAAAATAATCCGCAAATACATTGCAAAAAAGCCCGACCAACACACAGCAGCCTGTTGGTTATCGGAGCAATCGTGTAGTAATTATATTCACCAACAGAGGGGGCCGTGCAGCTACACTGTCACTGCTACACTTGGTCGCGCGCGCGCCGCTAATTCATGAAGAACGTAACCTGGACCAGAGCAGAGCGCCATTATCATCAATTATCAAAAGAAACATCGTTATTGTTTTCAACTTTTAAGGTAGTAACATACTAACTATTCATGTTAAATTAAAGTAATACGGTTTTGTGTTTTATAACAGGGCTTCAACAGGGTGCTGGATTGTTTTGGACAATTTAAACGTCCTCAGTCACAAAGCAGCAATTTCCACACACGTCTTAACTGTATCACGAGGTGAAGGTACACTCAGATATGAATAAATAAAACAATTATATTAAAATAATAATACACTTGCAACTTACTTAGTGTTCAAAATGAGTCTAAAATGCAAAATAATAGTTAAACGTTTAAAAAGTTGTAATTTCTGTACAGCTCATGAAAATGAAAATATTACATTCAATAATAAATGTTAAAAATATTTGTTAAATGCTATTTTATTTATCTTATCTCATATTTATGTTGTTTTAATTTTGTAATGTGTTTTTTCAAAATAGTGTAATACTTTTTTTAGTTAGGCCTGGTTAGTAGTGTAATAGTTTTTTGGTGAATTGTATTAAAACCAGACCAAAAATCCTAATAATAAAATTAATTCATAATTATTATTAATGTAATGATATAGGGAACCCATATTTACCTTTCAAGTTATCTGTACTTAACCATTTAAGTTAATTCAGTGAAAAGACCACATTATCCCATTACTCAATTGAACTGAGGGAATCACTTTCCTCAAATCATTTGAATAGTCTCAACTTATTAGGGTTTACAGTGAACAATTAAAAAACAAAAACCTTCCAAAATGTATTGTCCCCGTTTTTTATTAATAGTTAATAACAAATGAGATTTTGGTGATATTTTGACCACTCAAATAGGAAATGTCCCCGGTTTCCATTTCAGAAATCTGGTCACCTTATTTTATTGATGACATGTTTAAGTTAGCCCTAAGTTTAGGCTAAAAGGACCCATGTCTATTTGAAAGTTAAACTGTTTTGCAATATGAGGTCAATACAATACAGGACTGAAGCTGCTGTGCATTGTTCTAGTGCAATATGCTGTTGAAATACAAGCATTTTTTGTGAAAATTTAAATTTTCTGTTTTTTACTGTATTTGATTAATGTCATTGTATAAAAAGAGGTTTAAATAAATACAAATCTTACAGACATACATGATTTGTATAAATTTTATTTCTGTGGTAAGAGGACTTGAAATGACTCGAAACTAAAATGGTAGGACTTTGGACTCGACTTGAGACTTGTTGGCTTTGACTTTTGACTCGACTCGGGACTTGCCTCATCTTTGACTCGGGACTCGAGGGCAAAGACTTGAGACTTACTTGTGACTTGCATAACAATGACTTTGTCCCACCTCTGACCAGGGGTTTTCAAACATGAGTCCCTTTTTGGGGTCGACTGAAAGTTTGCGTTTCACTCACCTGAGAGAAAGCATACAGCTGAGCCAGCCTGGAAATGCTCTGACTCTTTCCAAATGTTTTAGCTCACACTGAACACATAAAAAAGTGAAAGCCAAACCTATCCTGAGAAAGTTACCTTGCTTCTAAAGGACGACCAAACTCGAGTCTTGGAAGTTTGGACTAAAGGACTGAAAGTTTGAGTAAAAAATAGGGCAGACAAAGACATGTAAACTCATTTTTATTTATAATAATTTGCTTTGGTATAATGACAAAGGCAAATATATAAATTACTGGGATAGACATTTTCACAAAATAGGATGTGTAAATTGAGCATACACTACATTCTCTGTTACAAAATTTAGTGAGCAGTGCAGGAACTAACCAAGCGGCAACCTTCCGTTCTCTCTCTTGAAACCAACACGGATAGACCGTGTCCACCATAGATGCATTAAAATACAGAAAAATGTTTAAAGCCTGGTACAAAAAGTGGTTTTGGTCAATTTAGCTAATTTTCCCCTTCATGACAACTGTGAGGGGGTAAATTTTTGTATAACTCATCCGTTTAAATTATATTACGCCTTAAAGTTCTGCATAATTAAGGGTGTGGCCACTTGAGTGACAGGTGGATCAGCTAATTCCAGTTGCTGAACTTGACATCATTGTTGGATCGTCTTGGCAATGGCTAAAAGTTGCGTCTGTCAGATTTACTACAATGACAATGGCTGGAGAGTATGCCTATCAAGACACCACAAAATCCGCACTGCTTGGATATTATAACTAAAACTGCTGCACTATTTTTAAAAATATATTTTGGAAGTGGACTCATTTGTTTGTGAGAGTCTAATGTATATGATCCTATACATTTTTTTCAAGAAACTTTAAACGGTGCTCAGATTGCATAATTTCTTGAAGAACGATGATGGACAGCAGATCGTTCAGAAGAAATATGATGCAAACAATGGACAATATATCAATATTTCATGGATTTAACACTTTTGTGGACAAAAAGTGCTATTGGATGTTTTTCAATGGATGTTTATCATGGCCATTTCACCCAAGTGCGACAGATTGGATTCATCTTGTAACCGCCATTTCATTACAAAAGTATGAAGTTAATTTACAATATTACTGTTGCTGGAGCATCTATATTGTAAAACAGACACCGTACAACCCTTAGAACTTTCAAATGATGTATAATTTGTTATCTTTATTAATATTTTATATAGTATCTAAGATAGATCGATAGCTCCTTAGCCTGAGCTAACGTAATCACATCAAGCTAGGCGGGTGTGGTTTCAGCAGCCAGGCACCTCTGCTCCACCCACGCACCCCATTTTCAGTTAACTAGGAGTGACGTGCGGTGACACACGCCAAGATGGTGACAGCTGGCTCCGCCCACTTTAGGCTTCAAAAATGCTCTTCAGAAACTTACAGGTGACGTCACAGACGTCACGGATTCTACATCCATGTTTTATACAGTCTATGGAACTAACTGAAATGAAACCCCATTAGAGTCTGATTTGAAACACTCTACATAGGCAGCAATTCCGTTAATACTCACTCATCCATTCCACACCAATAGCGCTCCTCAAGTGAAGAACATGAGAGACTCCATATTATGATGCATGACTCTAATCATCATTAAAAAACAGAGCATGTCAAATTATTTAATGTTTATTCATTTGAACAAATTTTAATCAAAGTCTTTACTTGTACTAAAAGAAACAGGCATATCTAGAATGCACATAACAAATATATTGACCTCCTCACAATGCATTCTGGTATTGCCTAAATTATGGGAAATTGCATCAGGATAGTCTAGTGCCTTAAAAATTAAATGTCTTGGAAGACATAAAAGTATTCTAATGATCACTAGTGATTTTTATCCTAACAAAATATGCCTGCAGGTAAGTACTACTATTTTCTCTTGTGACTCTAATTTCTTACCTCTCACGGTTCAGTATAATATTGTATAGTTTGCTTGGAGACACAAATATGAAGTGAAAAGAGCTTCAAAGTCAAAGTGGAAGCCTTTTCCCTGAGGCTATGTAGAGCTTTATTTTTGCCATAGTAACCAACAGTGTGGTGCATATCAGTCTTTTCCATAAGAACGACGTTTGAACTGGACAGGTGGCACCACGATGCAATGATTACGGAGGTCAGCAAGAACATGGGAGTGGGAGGACGGAGAGAATGGAGGATAACAAAAAGGCAGTGAAAATGAAGAGTGAGACACAAGTGTTAAGGACATTCACTGATGTGGGTGGTTTTGGCAGAACATGCCTTAATAAAAATGCCAGGGGAACCAATATTGAAGGAGGAATTGAGATTAATAATCATTTTTTTATTTTTATATATGCATTTCTTTCCGCACGTAGCACGTAACAGTTTGAGAGATGATGGACTCTAATTGGCAAGCAGTCCAAGAGTAACCGTCAACCAACAAACAAAAACAGATCCGCTATTAAAACGGTGTAAAACATGAAGAGCTTATATAGCCGTAAAATTGATATGAATGACAGAATCACGCCCTCTGCATGTCAGTGTTTCAGCTAGCTTCTTTGATATTTTCTAAGTAGTGTCAACTGCAAACACATTAATGTCACTTCATTTGATGTGTTGTTAAACTTTTGCATACAGTCCCTATACATTCAGGAGTTGTCTTTTCAGGGCAATTTACTTCAGATGCTACAGCAAAAAGCTCAAGGGAAAACATTCAATCATAATTTACATGCCAAAGACATACACATCACCTTGGTTACTGCCTGCAGTCTCTTTTTCATAAGACACACTTTTATCAGTATAGATATGTGTTTTTATTGCTAATTATGTTTTTTCCACAGCTTACTGGAAAGTAATGAGTTTATATCCCTAAAAAAGTCACCTTCAGGGAGGTCTTCAACTGCTGTGCTTTATATTTGCTGTCCACTCTGCAACTGTGTCCGCTCACATTCATTTCTTATAACCTACGAGTTGTCCAACTATGCTATACAATGTGACACATCACAGTAAAGTGTCCATGAAGAGGCTAAGTGTTGTTGGTTTATATTTCTCTCGCCGCCTAATATGGGTCTCAGGGGATTGGAGCTCAAACTTGGCTGCATAGAGACGCTAAAAACCCAGACACACTCCAGACTCTCTTACAGTCTAATCAGCAATCCCCTTGGACCATCCTTTCACACCGCCCTAACTATGTTTTCCCCAACACGTACACACACAAGATTCACTTTACCTGACCTCTTCTCTGAGATAGGATGGCAACAGCCTCCCCGTGGAATTCCCTTGCTCTTTCCCAGTGGCTAGAAGTGGCTCATCAAACCTCAGAGACCCTGTCGGTCTGTCTCTCTGCCCCTGTCTTCTTGCTCACAAACACCAGGATTTCTCTTGGATGTGCTCTCTCATCTTTCCAGACACAGCCATTTGAAGGAGTGCCACAGGGCGCTGAACTGGGTCTCTTTGGAATTTCTCTGAAGTATCCCTTAAGAACCTTTTCCCAAAAACACTCCTGAGAGCTACAAGTAAAACCTAAAGTGAATACTACTGGATATCACGTTGGAACTTTGCCTACATCATGATAATATCTCTGAACAATTCAGGAGTGTTTAGGGAGTTCATCCAAAAATTTAAAGCATCATATGATGCTATTTTAAAGGTGCCTTAGAATTAAATATTGAATTTATATTGGCATAGTTGAATAACAAGAGTACAGTACATGGAAAAGACATACACTGAGTTTCAAACTCCATTGTTTCCTCCTTCTTATATAAATCTCATTTGTTTAAAAGACCTCCGAAGAACAGGCGAATCTCAACATAACACCAACTGTTACGTAACAGTCGGGGTGTACGCCCCCAATATTTGCATATGCCAGCCCATGATCAAGCCATTAGACAAGGGCAGAACGTCTGGATCTGCACAGCTGAATCATCAGACTAGGTAAGCAAGCAAGAACAATAGCGAAAAATGGCAGATTACCATCGTTTATTACTGTATTCACGGAGACAAGAGAGCCGTCGCTATTTTCATTTTTAAACACTTGCAGTCTGTATAATTCATAAACACAACTTCATTCTTTATAAATCTCTCCAACAGTGTGTAATGTTAGCTTTAGCCACGCAGCATAGCCTCAAACTCATTCAGAATCAAATGTAATACATCCAAATAAATACTATACTTACATGATCCGATGTATGCAAGCAGCATGCACGACGAACATCTTGTGAAGATCCATTTTGAGGGTTATATTAGCTGTGTAAACTGTGTTTATGCTGTTCAAGGCAAGCGCGAGCTCCGGGGGAGGGGGAGCGGGAGATTTAAAGGGGCCGCAACCTATATATCGGTGCATAGTTAATGATGGCCCAAAATAGGCAGTTAAAAAAATGAATTTATAAAAATCTATGGGGTATTTTGAGCTGAAACTTCACAGACACATTCAGGGGTCACCTTAGATGTATATTACATCTTTTAAAAAGAAGTTCTAGGGCACCTTTAAAAGTTCATTATTTTGTTTATTTATTGTAATAGAACAGGTTAACATGCTTTAATGCTCTTTTTCACATTCTGTGCATTATTGCAGTACCTCTATTCCCAGTCTGTCTGAAACATGCTGATTTAAAGCAACTCCTTCTGAAAAGCACAGAGTACTCTGATTGGCCAGGTGACCCAGTGCATTCTGATTGGCCAAACACCTCAAGCGTGTCAGAAATGTAACGCCCCTTACCATAATTGCAAGATTAGCTTCCAAAACTTCTAAAACAATTGTAAACACTCAGTTAAAAATCAGTTTGAGTCAATGTCAGATTCTAAAAAATGCAGATGATCAATTTTTGTAACTCCCTTTCAGATACAATGTTATAACAGTGACAACCAGGGCTGGACTGGGACAAAAAAATGGCCCTGGCATTTTTGCTCAGACCGGCCCACCACAATCGGTCGGACACCACCCACGAGTACACCTTCCTTGCGGTCCCTGTAAATATGCATACCTACTGTTTCATTCCCGAAAGCCCCTACAAAGCTGAGTAGTAAGTGCAAGTGGACCAGTGTACTCACTCTCTCTTGACTGACTCTCTGGTGATCAAAGGTGGCAGTGGAGTAGGGCCTACACACCAATGGACAGCAAAGATCAGGAAAAAATTCTTATTTTAAGTGTTTAACTTTGCATTATATCTTAATTCAAGAAATCTTGTCAAGTGAAATTGCTGAAATTGTGAAATCTTGCTGCATTGACAGATAATTTCACTTATTTTGAGTATCTTTTCCCTTAGTGTTTTTAATCTTGTTTTTAGACACCCCTTTTTTGCAGTGCATATTTTATACTTACTTGCATGGCCCTCTGAACACCCTCAAAAACTATGAACAATGAACCACAATAATGAGGGCATCCTGAGAGAGAGAAAGGGAGAGGGAAGAGAATAACTGAATGAGTTAAATGATCACCATACCAGTATCTTTAATCTATAACAATGTGTAGATAGATGCACATATTTTATAATGTGCTACATGTTATAAGAGCTACTTAACCCTTAGAACATGGATGTAAAATACTGATAATTCTATAAAGAGATATTTTTTTTTCAATGAAACAGCAGAAATCATTTACACTTACAAATATACTTTGTTTTAAAGAGCACAAACCCCTCTTTAAGTGTCAAACATTTACCTCTCATTCTTTAGATACTCCCCATTAAAAACAATGAAAAAGAAAACTATACTACCAAATTACTCACAAAAAAACGTCCTAATAAAGTTATATTCATGTTATTCACTTGTCAAATCAAGTCAAGTGTTCATACCAGAGTACAAGAGCTACAAAACATAACTTTTTATAGCTGAAAAGTGAGATCTAGTAGACCATCATCACGACTAACAGCTATAAATAGACACCTATAGTCTCGTTGAGAAATAAACACATCATCAGTAATATTACATTATAATAATAACCTGAATATTTTTTTTTTTTTTTAAATCAGATTGCATCATTTCAGGTTTTTCTAGTTAATGAGAAGGGCCGTTACTGCATAAGTGAACTCTGATAGCTACAAGGGCACACTGCTAGCTACAAAAAACAGTGCAAAATAGCTTTTGATGTGCTATTTGACTTTAGCTGACTGAGTGAACAGTGCAGTAGGTGACAGTCTGACTTCATAATAACGACGACGATTATGTTGTCTTATAATATTCATTAATTTAGGTAAAGCATCATCATTGTTGTCGTCGCATCGTTAGTCCCTCGCTGTTAATCATGTAACTACCCTGCTTACCGCTTCTATTATACTCTCCTGCTTACTCTGTCCCTCACTGACTTCACTGTCAGACACCTGCTGCTCCTCTGCCTGACAGGTGTCTCCATGTTCTTCTATGTTCACCTGTTTTTGCACGTCGTCAGGTACTGTAGGTTTGGAAACTGAAGCTACAGTAACCGCACTAAACATGTCAGTAATTTTTGCACGTTTGAGGCATCGACCTCTACATTTTTAAAAAAAAAAATTTGCCCGCAACTTCTCCGCACCCCCTTGCACTTGCGCTTTTGTTTCTCCATCCTCCTAATCCACAGATGTTTTGGCTCTGAGCCACTGCATCTGATCTGACCTGACACACGAAACAGAGGGGACGGGGTGGAGTCTGTTAAGAGATGTGATTGGGCCAGCCCAGTGTCAATATGGAAAATGAACCAATGGGCCGCTGTCCCTGCTTTATGGGCCGATCGTTGGCCAATTTTATGTTTATTAAAAAAAAAAAAAATCATATCATATCGCGGCCCCGCCCCCAAGCGCGTCGGCCCACCGGGCATTTGCCCGGTATGCCAGATTACCAGTCCAGGCCTGGTGACAACATAAAATAGAGTTTAAAAAAAAATACTTAAGTGTATATTAACATAAAGCTAAAACAGAGCTGCTCATCTTCCCAGCCACTCCATCAGTGCAGCACCAGTTTACCATCCAGCTTTCATCAACGATAATCCCATCAAGTTTGGCCAGGAATCTTGGAGTAATCCTTCATGATCAGCTGACCTTTAAAGATCACATTGCAAAAACAGCACGATCATGCAGGTTTGCACCACAAAACATTAGGAAGATTAGGCTCTTCCCAACAAAGCATGCAACACAGCTTCTCGCCCAGGCAGTTGTCATTTCTAGGCTGGACTATTGTAATGCTCTTCTTGCTGGACTTCAAACATGTGCAAACAAACCTCTGCAAATGATTCAAAACACAGCAGCATTGCTGCATTGGCTTCCGTTTGCGGCTCGCATTAAGGTCAAAACATTGGTGCTTGCCTACAGAACAGCCACGGCCCTGCACCCTCCTACCTCTGCTCTCTTACGAGTCTACATCCCCTCCAGAAGCTAGCAGTCGGTAAGTGAGCGGCGCCTCGTGCTTCAATTGCAGAGAAGCACAAAATCACTCTCAAGGACGTTTTTGTTCACTGTTTCTTGATGGTGGAATGATCTTCCAAACCCCATTCAGACAGCTGAGTCCCTCACAATTTTCAAGAAACAGCTGAAAACTCATCTCTTCTGTGAGCACTTAACTGCATTCTGCTTAAAAAAAATATGCTTTTACTATTCCTTCATCTATGCTCTCACTCTTTCATAATCTCTCCCTGTTCTAGCTTGTACTATCTTGAACGATGACTGAAACTTTATATTACTGGCGCTTCTCATGTTTACTGCTTTCTTAAGATGAATTATGATAGTCACTTGTCAGATTATACGTTTTTGACTCTTAAATTCTTGTTACGTTGTGGACAAGAAACAAGTCTACACGTAGCATCCTGACCAATCATCACTAGCCGTCTTTAGTGATGTGTGTGATGTCATTGAGAAGGCGGAACTAGCGACTTCACAAGAGCTGAAAGCTGTGTCTGAAAGTGCTCCTATTGGTCAACGTCACAGATGTGATAGAAATTAAAAAAAGAAACATTCTGGTTTTTCTGTTGTGAAGTGTCGCAGACACAGCATCTGTTGTCGCCTACTATGACACACTATACAAGATGAAATGATCGATTCTTGCTCCCGACGCCCATTGTTGTTTACGAATTTCCACAACGCGCCAAAATTGGGCTGATATCGTGTAATCTGAACCCAGCATAAGTCGCTTTGGATAAAAGTGTCTGCTAAATTAATAAATGTAAATGTATATTTCTAATTTATTTAGGTGTGTAAGCCAGTGTTGTACACTGCCAGGTTCAGGAATCTGTCCTCAATAAAATGTGCTGTACACAAGCTAACATTTGGGTTGAATAGAAACAGCGTTATAAATTAATCTTAACCACTGATTCCTAATTTCATCCATATTTGGATGGTCAAACAAAGGAGATTTCCTTCTACACTCCGCAATTACCTGAAGCCTCATCTTCTTCAGTTAGGGTTATATCGCCACCATGCTCTTGACAGCGCTTCATACCGTGTTTTTGCATTTTCATGTGAACGCAACTTTTTTAAAAACAGAGGAAAAACTCTGTTTATAAAAATACCTGTATATGTGTGGCCTAGGCCGTAGTTTCTATAAACTTTAACATCAAAGCTCAAATTACTGCGGAAAGTCTTTGTCTCTCATCCAATAACCTATCCAATGAACATCTCTCTATCTCTCTAAGCCCAAACTCCTGCATCTTTAAAGCATGAAGGCCCTTCTACAGCACTGGAACTGTTAAAATACGGAGTCTTTATGCAGCCACACACCAACTCAAACACGAGTGTGATTTGTTATTCCCTGTGGCGGGGCTGACTATTAGCCCTGTGCTCCTGTTGTTGCGATAAAAACCACAACAGAAAACAATAACGAGAGCGGAACATCAAACAACAGCTCTTTTTTTTTTTCTTTAATCTCCCTTTTCAAAAACATTTGGAAAAAGACGACAGAAGTGAGAGGTGCTGTCTCAATCAGTGCATTTACATTCCATTACTCTGCAGAAAAAGACACCATTGGATTGCCAGCTAATCCATTTCAGTTATGCATCACTTATGTGATTTTATCCAATGCATCAAATTTGCACTCTACTAAAAATGCATTAGGTATAACCACTGTGTCACCTGTGAGATTAATAATAGCACAAGAAATAAAGCCCATTATATTAATTGTACGGCTGTCTCTCTCATAGTCAATCATTCTAGAAATTCTAACATTTTCTTATTATTTGATCAAATTATTTTATATCAAGATTCAGTGTAAATTGGAACTGAAAGTAACTAGCATTAATCTGAAAGATTTTATATGACATTCTATTTAAATAAAAGTGGGGGGGTGAGGAATACATATTAGAAATGGTTCAAAATTTTATTAATTAGGAATTAATTCAGATTAATTTTTGGATTAATTCAGATTGCTTTTTAAATTCCAAATCAATTCCCGAATTTAAACAGGATCAGAACAGCAATTCGAATTTGAATGTACAAAGGTTGTAGAATTAACTGAAATTCAAAGAAATTATCTTAACAGTAACTATACAAGAAAAGTTTGTCAAGAATGTTGAATGTTGGCTTGACAAGGTCTTATTTGACAGTTTTAATGGATAAATTCTGACTTTTGCCCAACCCTTATATATATATATATATATATATATATATATATATATATATATATATATATATATATATATATATATATATATATTAAAAGTATGGATTTAGCAGCCCAACATATCCTCTGAAAATAAAATCCATCCTTTATCTTTGTCTTGTTGGTCAACCATAAAACCCTAAAAATCAACACCAAGCCTGAGGAAAAAAGCAGTATTGACAAAATGTAGCTCTTGCTTTGAAAATGCAATGGGCTCTGAAATCTGAAACAGCACCAGCATAATTTCCTCACAACTTACGTGCGGTTGAAATGCTTTGAATGTGTAAACAACATTAGAGGTGAAGGGTCAAATATGGGTGAAAATCATGACTAAAGTTTAATAAAAATAATCAATGCGGAGGCCTTATTACTACACCATAACGATGAGAGGGCCGTGGATATCGTTTGGGCTTTGGATGCCTTCCCAGAAACACCTGTGCTATACAAAATCTGTGCAGGAATTATCTTAATCTCTCTGCTAACAATGAAGTAGATAGCCAAGTAAATTACTTGGAGGATGAGGTGTACAGTAAAGTAATGCAAGGTGGCAAAAATGGAAATCAGGCTAAAAAGTGTAAGGTTAAAGCTTTTATTTGACACCACGGCCATTATGCTTTTATTTAAGCAATTTTTTGTGCACAGGTAAAGAGTTGCTCATGGATTTATTTCAATGCTGTCAGTTGTGTGCTCGCCTCCAGGCAGCATGTATAAATGACCTTTCTCCAAAAAAAAAAAAAAAAAAAGGAAAATGGTCAGGTTATTTCTTTTCCCTTCCAGCTCACTTCCAAACAGTTAGAGAAAGTCCAGCATACCCCCCTAATCAAACATCCCATCGTCTGCCATATAAATATTCATTGGTTCCACTGGATTGTCTTCCACCCTGCATAGGTAAGATGGTAGGTAAATCTGTGGCTGAAAGATGTGCCTGTCAGGACTCATTGCAGAGCCACAATTCACCTTCTCCCAATCAAGCTTTCCGCCCATCACCTGCAGGCGGTCGTACAGAAGAAATACTCTCCCCTGTATAACCTCTGCCTTTTTTTCTTTTTTCTCTATCCCTTTAGTTCTCCTTCAGTACATTTTCACTTCACAGTAATACCAAGGTAGCTTTTTATATATATATATATACACTATGGTAATACCACTGAATTCTTTGAAATACCTTGGAGTACGAGGTATTTTATGGTACAGTATATAAATTAAATTAAATACATAAAATATTAATATTAAAATTAAAGGCCCACTGAAGTGCCTTGAACTGCGTAGCATTATTCAATGTGTTGATGTAATTTCCACTGAAACAGGAAGACAGGGCGGGACATATCATACAGCCCCTCCCCTTTTTTAAAATAGCCAATAGCTTTTAGTTTATATCACAGATTGGCCAGAGCTGTTGAGCTTGGTAAAGCCTCAGTTTCCTTCTAATCTCTAACCGTTTCTACTCCTAATCTCTAAAATAGCATTCTGTGCAGAATTCGAATGGGTCCGATATGTTTTCTGGTCTCATGCATATGATCTGCTCTGCGCTATTGTGTCTCTGGACCGGAGCACACTGTGCGCGCTGCGGCAGTTCGCATGACGCTAATGTGAAACCAGACTTCATTCGCCCCAATGGAAAGCATATTTACACTGTCTTAATTGTTTCGTATCTCCTATATAGTCCACTATGTTCCATTCACCATGTAGAAAATAGTAAATGTGTGAACAAGTGACCGATTTTATAACTTTGCAAATTTTGTAATTGTTTTGGAGCACGCTAGCTTATAGTTAACAGTAAGGCTAACATTTTCATACTAAAAGTCAAAAAAATTTCATGGGGACTTTAAAGGTGCAGTATGTAGGATTTTTGTCCACTAGAGGTCGCTAGAGGCCTATTCAAAACAAAGGCGTAGCTTGATGACGCCAAGTTTGAGCGTGGAATCTTGGGACATGTGGTCTTCACCAGAACGGACGGTGCAAAAGAATAGGGATAGGACTCGGGAAGAAATCATGTTCATGGATGCGATTATTAATGTTACTGTAGTATGAAGCAGAGCAGGACCGAGTGTTGTGGGAGCTGAACGAGGCCGCTGGAGCGATTGCGCAACACACGCCTTTGAGCAGCGGAACTTTTATTATGACACAGTCGCCAGCGCTGCTTCCGCTTTTCCGGTCATGAGTATGAGGTAACGCAGCTCTGTTTATCATATTAGATACATTTGAGAGAGTTAAAAATGATGTTATAACGTTACTCTGTGCTTTCACTCGGTGGCTGCTGTGAGACACTTGTTTGAGACACACTGCAGTAAGCTAGATCGATTTTAGAATATCATATTAAATACTAGATGGTTTGTGTTGATAAATGGCATGCAATTCATTTTAAAATAAGTTGTAAGATGGAGAAAATGCTGTATTACTGTTACTAAAAATAAAGCTGCATCTGATTATGCTATGTTAGCTACTTGACTAAATAGTGTTTTTCTCTGAAGCATGGTAAAAGCATGGTACTCGCAAAAAAAAAAAAAAATCAAGAAGATTAGATTTAAACAATAAGACTAAACGTGTTGAGCTATATAACAACAATTAGTTTTCTGTCTATAAATATATCAAAAAAAATTTTCCTTTGTCTATTAAAATGTTTAATATATTAAAGCGTCTTTGGTGTTTCCATGGTTTCTACAAAATAAAACCGGAAACCGAGGGTAACGCGGGTATGACGCAATTGACAGGCGACTCCTCACACGTCCCGGAGCCTTGGTTAAAATTGCAATTTTCTAATGATTTACAAATAGTTTGGAAACATTTGGGATATTGTAAGTACTCAAGTGAATAAACTAAAACACTGGCCTAGTGGTTTTTGGATATTTTACTGCAAAAATCTTACATATTGCACCTTTAAATACAATGCAATATATAATATAAGACATCTTTGTTCTAAATGTTTTTTTCTACACCAGCAGGTAAGAGAAATATCACAAGAATGAGTCTCTTTTTTGGAGTATGGATGCTGTGGCTCAGTTTCTTGGGATTACGAAGTGGAATCCAGAGGCGTTTAATGAAACACACAGGGAATGTGACCTCTCAGCTGCACATAAACATGGCTGAGTAAACAGGTCATTAAGAAAATAAAGCTACTTTCTTCATTCTGTCAGGCACAGGAGCGAGGGATTAATGGCCACGGAGTAGGAGCAGTCGCAGACACTGTTCACACAAGCCTAAAAATAACAGCCATAGACATCTAGAGAATCTCTCACCCTGGACATGTTTAATGGCCATTGTTTCTGCTGCATTAAGCCATGTGGGCTAAAGTGGCTCCAAAATGTCTCCTCTGCAATTAGGAGACTATGGATGCCACAAACAACAACTTGGTCTAGCCCAAATCCAAAGCAACTGGGAAAAATGCTTATCTTAATGCACATTTATCAAATAAACCAATTAAAGAAGACTGGCACATTCTGATAGAGAGATCAGTGTTGCTACTGTCAACTAAAATTAAAACTATTAAAAATATACGTATATATTGCTTTGAAATACCAAAAGTTACAGTGCATTAATAACTATACATGAGTCGCACCAGATAGCCCAGCCTATTCTGAAATTCAACTGGACTGAAGTACAGGTCCTCATGTATTTTTGTGCCACTAGTGGTGCAGAAATTACACACTTCGCCTTATGCACCTCCTTTTATCATTTTTAAATGTCATCTCCTGTCTAACATCCCAAATAAAATATTTCATAATAACAACCCTGACATACAATATGTCTCTCATTATTACTGCTTTCTAATTACAAATAAAAGTGCTTCTGCAGTTGCCCAGCTTAATCCAAATTCATTAAGTGATACCAAAAATACACAGCCAGCAGATGCAAGTGCCACGAACACATGCCCACATTCTCCCACACGCAGGCTCTGTCTGTAAAACTCAAGAGGGAGGTGAGGGTCACTAACAACAGGACTTACAATGACGGCTGAAAATGCCACTGGCACAATCTCAATTTTTAAAAAAGGCATACAGCGACAGCTGTGTCATTATTTGGGCACTTCAGGACACAATCACCACGTGCCCATCAGCCCTACAGCCAACACACCCCACCAGAGCCATTCGGTAGGTGGTGCAACAGCTGTGTCGCCCCCAGATACTTTATTTGGTAAAGGACTAAATATTCAGTGAGCAGATTCAGAATTAGACAGAGTGTCTGTTATTCTTCCTTCACTTTTACGTGGCGAATGGATGTCAGTAGAAATCTGCAGATCGGTACGGTCTCTGAAATACAAGAGAATGCAAAACAGGGTTTAATTGGAAGAGATTAATGCAAAATTGAGATGACAGAAGCTTGCGTTCCTGAAGCATACGGCCGATGTGCACGCTCCGTCGATCAAATGTGAAAAAATGTAGTGAGCATTACGGTTACAACAGCAAACCTGGCAAAGTTTAATTGCCGGCAACACAAGAATTCACACATCCGTATGCGCAAGGCTATAAATTAGTTACCGAGTTCATTGTCTGAAGATGTGCTGTGAAGGTTAACTTTCACTCCGTCTAACAATCAGCCCGTATTTGTCATGTTAAGCAAACAGGACCCTGTGGCATTTCAATGAGGATAGGGTGAGGATGATATTTTGTTCCCTGCCGTGCCGCGCTGTCCGTCTAGTATTCTATTAGCACCGTGACACGCCAAATTATCTCCCATTGATTCAGTCGACGCGCAGAAGGATAAACAATCTTGGATGCTTGTGTAGATTGATGGTTTGTGTATTTTGCGAGTCTTAAAAGTTGACAGAGGCCGTGACACGTGCCATCTGTATCGCCGGAGCAAGATGGAGAGATGCTGCTAACCGTCTAGCTCGTGTGACGCTTGGACAGTGTGATAGCTGGCAAAATGAGAGGTGGGGATCAGCCTGTCCATGTGGGTCCAAAGGAGCGTAAAATTGCGTCCAGCAAAGCGTGCAGGATATGACAGCCAGGACATGAAATTCTAATGAAAACCAAATCTAATGCGATACATATTTTCTGGAAACCCACCTACACAATCCAAACTTTGCAGATGGGCTTGCTCAAACCAGATAATTACATGTGCCTCTGGGTCTAAAGGGAAACAGTGAGGTAAATCACAAAAACAAATACTCTACACTGTAAATGCATGTGGTCAGAGTGTGTTTTTAGGAATGGTGAAGCACAGATGTCAAATTGGGTGGGGGGTATTATCCTTTTAGGGATGCTTTCAGGGTTTACATCCCGAATCATACTGTACTGTATTGAACTGTCCTGTGGAAACGAGCCATAAAGATCTTATGGATTTAAGAATGAAACGCTCATTTTAAATATTCCCGGTCTACTGACAGTTGTTAGGCACCCGCTTTAAACATTACAATGCTCATGATAACTTTCGTTAACTCTACAATAAGTAAATCCACTTCACCAGCTAATTACTCTTTGACAGTGATACCACAGAAATATACAGAGCTACCGCAAAAATGGAAGTTCAAAGTCAAAATTCGAACACAAAGGTTTTTGTACTAGGCCTACATGAAAGCATTTTCCAGTTCCAGAAATTACATTTCAAACTAACCTAATGTGTTGCCACTAGCTTTAGCATGTTTAGCAGCCCCTCCTTTTGCACTGCATAAAAGGCTTAAAATAGTAAGTATGCATCTTGGGGTAGACATACACCAGGAAATGGTGTCCGACTTACAAAATGATTTGTTTACTGTCAATGAATCTCAATAAATGGGCCATTAAAAATCAATAGTATAGGTATGTAGATTCCTGGTTCAATATGAAGCAGATTTAAAAAAAAAAAAAAAAAAAAACAGCAAAATATTATATTCACTTTTATTGCCTAATTTATTGAAATGCATCAAGAATTACATATAATACAAAAAAAAAAATGACATTCAATCCAAGTCCAATCTTGAAGCAAATCACCACTGTACAAGTTAACCCAGCTTTGAAAAGTCTATGTGTATATATTTCACAATAAAAATCTCTGCTTCCTTTTAATAGGAACATTTGCTTTCTGCACTAGATACATGTGATCTTCAGACAATATTAATTTGCACTTCAGTAGTGATGTCTGATTCATCAAGCGAATACAAAGGATTCTTTGTTCTTGTTACTTGTTTACCCGTCAGAAAAAAACTGAGAAATGTTTCTGAAGTATGCAGAGTCCTTACTTTAATACTTTTACTAAAGTACATCCATTCTACTTTATTTCAAGGTCTAATGAGGTCTTCACAGCGCTGTCAACCCTTTCAAAAGTTCTGATTATAAAGCCTTTGCAGAAACTAATCTGTGCCTCTAGGGACTTTCTGTGACTTGAATGAAGACAGAAAAAGACAGATGCACAGAGAAAGAAGAAGTATGCGAGAGAACCGCACCATGCTGTGTGTTTGCATGTGGGTGACAGGTTAAGAGGATGAGGGCCAATACGCCTGACACCCAACTACAGAAATACACATTCAAAAAGGTGTCCATAAGTTCCCTTTCAACCATCAACAACAACAGAAGCCTTTCCCAAAAATAGTCCCGCAAAGCAGCTTAAACACAGAGATTTCTGATACGCTAATCAACAATCGCTCCCTGCCACATCAGCATCATGCCAGTTTTTATACTGGAGCAGAAAAGGTTTCTCGGGATAGAGGATTTGTCTTCTTTTCTTAGAAATCCTTCAAAGGAGGTTGGGTCTTTATAAGAGAGGAGCTTAGCAGTGTAGGGTGTTTCATTCCCTCCAATTATGTCCCTGAAATGTTTTTTTCCTTTTGCTGCTAATGTATTTGCATACATCGATAAACTCAACATGCATTAGCATGGAATGCACAAATGAATGCACTTCATTAATTCTATGCAACCACAGCCATAACCAAATAGTAGGATAAAGTTACATTTTTATGGGCTGTTGTTACACAACACCGTTAAAAACGGACAACTTTGTATGCGTTTTGGCCATTCATTTACACGACAACGACGTTTTGGTGGCCTGAAAATGCAAACTGTTGAAAACGTGTTTCAGAGTGGAAGTTTTTGAAATGATACCGTTATCATCTCCATGTAAACTGCAAAAATCTGAATCTGTGAAAACGGTGACCACATGCGTATTATGTGTTTAGTCTATCCACCTTATTTTTCAACACAGAAATAAGGTGTTTTCTATGAATGTGCGAGACTTCCGATTTATTAGCCGCTATAAGGAAATAAGGAGAAGAATATCAAAGTGCAGTAAACTGTAAAAATAAGGTGGATTGGCATGCGCGAGGTGAGTGCTCTGTAAAAGAATGCGTATGTGCGCAGGCGCATGGTTTTTATTTACAAAGTGACATTGTCTGGCATGCGTAATACAGCATTTTTAGTTGTTTGCATGGATCTGTGTGAACAGGAATAGTTTTGATAGCACTGTCATCTGTGCAAAGAAAAAACTTTTCCGTTTTTAGCACATCATTGTCGTGCAAACGTCAAAGTCAAATTGATTCTGATGGCCAATCAAATCAAAGATC
The DNA here is from genome assembly GCF_018812025.1 of Megalobrama amblycephala. NCBI lineage: Eukaryota > Metazoa > Chordata > Actinopteri > Cypriniformes > Xenocyprididae > Megalobrama > Megalobrama amblycephala. Next base: position 8,385,587 of record NC_063062.1, on the reverse strand, counting down.
CACTGTTTACAGTAGCCAAACATGAACTGCAGTGTAACACTTCAGATTTAATGGTGGAAGAGTCCAAGGTAAGATGTTTTTAGTGTTTTACGATAAAAATATTAAACGGTCGACAGAAATATCCAATGAAGCAAATTTTGGAAAATATAGGCTATAATTTATGTAACTCGTAGAGCCGTTTTCAGCATATTAGGCAAATGAGTTTACAATAAGTTTTAATGTTCTTCTTTTTGACAATTCCCTAAAAATCGCTTTAACCCATCATTTAATTACGTTAATAAAATATTGGTCCACCCTAATGTTCATGTTTACGCCTTTGTATTCAACATGTGACTGAACAGTAAGCAAAATGTAAAGTGACGTTTTTTTAAGTGGCGCAAAGTGGAATAATTTCAAAACGTGAGTCTAAATACACTTGACGTGCCATGCAGAACAAATAAAGCTAACGAGGCGACTAAATTTGCTCTAGTAAGTTGCATTCGCGCACACACTATTTTCTTCCACCATGAAGAAAAAAACCCCTCAAGAATGAGGCACTGATTGCATTTACAGTGAAACAGTTAAACTTTAGCCTTCAGAAGAAGAGCCAAGCCTTGAAAAAAGCACATTCTTCTTACTCAACAGCTCCATCAAGTACAATAAATCCAAAGGTCTGTCTTACAGTAACAAAGGCCATCAAGTCGGCAGCACTGAACACTTGTTGATCTTCTAAACAGATAGATTGTTTAATCTACATTCTTACAATACCTTGGCAGGCAAACAAACTCACTCAGAGGTGCTCGTGCTCACCTGTTGTTGTTTTTTGTGTGGCAGGCAGTGTCCCTTCAGAATTGCTGGCACTATATCGCCATCTATAAGGCGGGAGTGGGTACTACGGGTGTTGAGAGTGGGGGTTGGGAGGGGAGATTGCAAGGCAGAGATTGATTTGCCCTCTCTCAGATGTGGCACTTAGCTGGGGCGATCTGCTGTGAATCACGGCAAATTAAAGAAAACAGAGTGAGGCACACTTAGAGAAAGTGAGGGAGAGAGAGAGATGTGGAACCTGATGTCCCTTCACATCTCTGCCAGTTACCCAAGTCCTATCTGAGACACGGCTGTAGAGAAGGGAAGAAAGGTGTTAGTCACAGCCCAGCTGAGGTTGAGGCTCTCCCGCAGGCATGCGAGAGCCATATAGGGAAGAGATCAATGCAAAAAAAGAAAATAAAGGATTACAGTCAAGGTAGGGTTTAGTTGGATGATTTGATCTTCTGTAATCAATGCAAAAACAGCAACTAGCCAAGATGTAGCAGATCAAAGCGCTCAGTATCGCCGTCCAATTAGATTATGTGGGGAGGAAAAGCAATCTATCATTTTAGATGGGGATGACTTTTATGAAACAGATTTTTAAGGGCTTATGGGGATGTGTAAAATGACATTTTCAAAATCGACTAGTCAGTCGGCCTAACAACTAGTCAGTGCCTAAATGAGTAGTCGATTAATCGTTCTTAAAGAAAAACTGAATAATAAAGACTGGCTTTAGGCTCATCTGACCCCAATTGGCAGTTTACATCGTTCAGTTACATGGAGCACAATCGAAAGTACCAGAAAGAAAGGTTCTCTCATGATTTTAAGTTAGACTATTTTTCACTTGACAAGCTGTATTAAAAGAAAATGGTGGTGGGGTGTAATAAAAAGGGCAAAATGCAACAAATGGCCAGAGAGGTGGTGCTTTAAAGGGGATGAATTTGAAGACAACCTTTCTGAGAGGGTTTTACGCTTCAAGTTATCTAACAGCTAAAGCACAACAACAATAGAGCCGCATGAGTAATCGTAAAAAGATCGCAATTTCAGCCATCCATTTTTCATTCTTTAAATTATAATCTTTTGACATCCAAGTTCCATTTTAACATTTTAACATTTTAGTTTTCAGTATTTTGCTTTATTATTTATTTAGAGAAAACTGTACAGATTTTAATATTGCTATTTATTGGTTATCAACCATAACACCAGCTTATTGGTGTCAACCAGAATTCTTATATTGTTGCATCCTGGTCAATCAAGCAGTCTAACAGCTAAAGCACAACAACAATAGAGCCGCATGAGTAATCGTAAAAAGATTGCAATCTCGATTCAAACACCCACGCGATCTTATTTATTATCGACAATGATTCGCCTGTGTCTATTAAACCTTTGACAAAATCATACCGGAACATTCAAAACTGTGTTCATGCTGCCGCTGATCCAGAGAAAGCAGTTTTTGAACCATACAGAAGAGTTATTTCTGTTACAAATATTCAAATTATCACAGAAGTAATAAACTTTAAAAGTTTATAGTTCAGATATAAACACTGATGTCTATGATAGCGATCAAAATCAGGGTTGCCACAACAAAACCCGCCCAATTGCTACTCAAAACTAGCCCTAACGTATTTCGATGGGGGTAAAAATCGTGTTCTGGGGGTAAAATCCAAGTTTTAGGGGGTTTTTCCCTGGTAAAATTCACATTCCAGGGGTTAAATATCATGTTTTTGGGGGTAGTTTCCACCCGTGGACAATAAAAACAACCCATGGCGACAATGTTAAAGTAGCCCAATTCCACAGGAAAACCGTGGACTTGGCAACACTTTTCAAAATCACCTTTTGAAACTAACTTCAAATAACAATTGTACCACTACATTGTTATGCCACTAGGTGGCGACAAGTGACTGTTAAAAAAGTGTTTGTCATTGAATTATTCATTCAGAAGATTTGTTCAAAAACACTGATTCATCCAGTAATGAAACAAGTATATTAGTGAGTCAATGAATCATTCATTCAAAACCATTAAAAAATAATAATGATTAATTCAAAATAATTAAACATTTTTAAATAGACTGCAGTAATTTATATTTTGTTTAGTTGTCTGTTCAGAATCACTGGAGAATCGTGATCTCTATTTTAAACAAAAAAATCCTGATTCATGTTATCCAGATTTGTGCAGCTCTAAAGAGCAACCAGCAATTAAAACTAAAGCAAAACTGGCAAACAAAATATCAAAACTAAAAATAACAACTTATCAAGTCAAAATATTTTAGAGCAGAGCATAACTAGAAAAATATTTACTATGGAAATATCAATGACATTTAAGACTTAATTTCATATTTTCACCTAATATTTTCAGTTTTTTTTCTTGACTATGAGATCCACATTTATGATTATGTGCATGAACTATGAAAGACAGAAAGATCAGAACAGCGGTGGTCAGGACTGCAGGGCACATCCTGTCTGCTTATCACAAATCAGATCTCCATCTTCCATTTATCACTGTTCCTGTCATCAATCATACCCAAAAACATGCATCTTTCTCAAAGAATATGCACACACATTGGAAAACACCACTCTGTTACACTGCCATTATTCCTACCATTAGTATTCTCTGGTTCCCCTTAATACACAAGAATTGTGCCGCATAAGCATCTAGAGATAAACACGTATCATGTTTACCGTGACATTCGGCTGTTCTCACTGTGAAATCTGTGTACGTGTGCATGTCTCTGATACAAATCCCCATATTGCCTCCGGCTCCACAGGTGCACACCATGCACAACAAACACATATAGTTAGACCAACGCCACATGGATACCATTCAATTAATTTCTGCTTCCAACTAGTGAGATCCAGTGTCACAGATAGAGCCGTCCATGTTTACAGCATGAGTCATTGCAATTATATTTGGATTGGCTAATGCAGACTAGGCCGTCTGGGTGGTTTTAGATATTCTGAAAGAAAATATTCCAGCAGTAATTGCCTATGAATCAATATGCAAATACAGGAATATTATATAAAATTTCCACTTCTCTCTGAGGGAAGAGGCGGTCCAGGGACATTTTGCAGGCCTGGCATGCCACACGGTGTTTGAAAAGTGGATTAGAAGATCCAGGCTTTTGAGGCTCTCCTCACAATTATCTGCCTGACGGTGGGATGATCTATGCAAACAGAGAGGAGATAAACAGGGAAAGAGGGAAAGAAGTGCACTTGGGATGGATAGAACCTTGTGAAATGAGAGGACTGACAATGTGAGATCTCATTCTGCAAAATCAAAGCGTGGGAACTCTAATGCAACTCAAAAATGGAGCAAACTTGAACACAAGTGAGCTTTAATTTTCCCCAGACTGTCAATGTCTCCAAATCAGTTACATTCATATAATGAGTTGGAATTGCTGATATGGTCTTGGTTGAAATGAGTGAGCAGCTCTGGGACATATTATCTTTTATCTTCATCTTTGCTTACATCTCAAAAAGGGATAGTTCAGCCAAAAAATTTAATTTCTCTCATCATTTACTAGCCCTCATGCAGTTACAAATCTATTAATTTTATTCTTTTGACAAAAAAAAACACAAAGCAAAACTTTAAAAGAATATTCTGGACACTTAAAATGCCATAAAATTCAAGTAAACAGGGAAAGGTGTGCTCAAGCTCCAAAATCATAATAAAATAAAAAGCATAATAAAATAAAAAATATAGAAAATCTAATCGATGGTCACTAAAAAGCCACCCTCCACTGTAGCTATCAGAGGAAATATGGCAGTACAAGGTAAAATTTGATTACGTACATGATATTTGATGGACATCTGATATCACTGATACATCAAACCTGACATGTGACATGTAACAGTGCCATATTTGATTGCAGAGATGTTTGAAATGCTAGAAAATGGCCAGAGAGGTGGTGAATTTGAAGACACAAGCTATCTGAGAAAGATTATGCTCACACAAAAAACGACAATGTTACAGTTATATGTTAAAAAGGGGAAAGGAAAGGAAAGGAAAGGAAAGGAAAGGAAAGGAAAGGAAAGGAAAGGAAAGGAAAGGAAAGGAAAGGGGTTCAGAATGATTGTGTGTTTTTATCTATGAGCATCTTCAAAGCATTTACAGCCTAAGAAGTTAGTGAATTTATAGTCTAAAAAGTTTTTACTATTACAAACAAATAATTCTTGACCTGTCTCTTCCTGCTGCTTAACGCCCAAAAAGCTAAACAAATCTTTCTGCTTTGATATCTCTTTCCATTACCCAAGCCTTTTGACTTAGCGCCTACTCCGGAGCGCACTATAAGCCAAACGCACAAATTTGTGCCTTAACAATAAATCTCCAACATACACTGTTCTCCCACTTCGGGACCCAAGAGAGATGCTGTAGGTCAGTGGGTCTTGATCTCTGAAACTGTAGACAAGTGCAACATCCCCACCAGGAGCGTTCTGTAATCACCCATTCTTCACCATCAACTATAACCCACATGCACGCACAACGCATCTGCCATGAAGGAGTTGCACAATTAAGACAAAAATCAAACCTAACCTATGCAGCAAAAGCAGTGACCTTGGTAGAGGATGGGTAGCGAGTACAAAGGAGGGTCGACACAGGGAGCGATCCATTCAGATCCACTGCAGTGCTAATGACTGGGTGCTCTCATTATCTCCATCATTACCAGACCTTCATTTAGCGTATTGTGCTCAACAGCTAGTGTGCGAATTAATCAAGATTTCTCACTCTGGTAACACAAGCTTCCTCCTAATGGCGCAATTCAGAGATTAAAGTACAAGTCACAGTACAGTCCCTCTGCAAGGTTAAAGAGAAACCAGACCTCCCAAATTCTCTCTGTGCTTCAGTACCAGGGCATTGCGAGGACCAGGGGGCAAGTTAGTATTGGCTGTTAACCCCTACTGGTAAATGCAGCAACTACACCATTTTTGTAAGCCAAATAAAACAAACATTTTTCCTTTTTTTCAGCTATCCATTTTTCATTCTTTACATTATAATGTTTTGACATCCGAGTTCCATTTTAACATTTAAAATATTTTTTTTATTTAATTAATACATCATTTTAGTTTTCAGTATTTTGCTTTATTATTTATTTAGAGAAAACTTTACAGATTTGAATATTGCTATTTATTGGTTATCAACCATAACACCAGCTTATTGGTGTCAACCAGAATTCTTATATTGTTGCATCCTGGTGCATCCAATAATATTCATTAATATTTTGAATTAGCTTTACCCGTAAGACCTTCGTTCATCTTCGGAACACAAATTAAGATATTTTTCAATCCGATGGCTCAATGAGGCCTACATTGCCAGCATGACCATTAACACTTTCAATGCCCAGAAAGCTACTAAAAACATATTTAAAACAGTTCATGTGACTGCAGTGGTTCAACCTTAATGTTATGAAGCAACAATAATACTTTTTGGGCGCCAAAAAAAAACAAAATAATGACTTTATTCAACAATATCTAGTGATGGGCGATTTCAAAACACTGCTTCATGAAGCTTCGAATCTTTACGAATCTTTTGTTTCGAATCAGTGGTTCGGAGGGTGTATCAAAGTGCCAAAGATAAACAAAGGTGTTACGGGTGTGGAACGATTTGAGAGTGAGTAATTAATGACAGAATTTTCATTTTTGGGTGAACTAACCCTTTAAGCTTTATTACAATCTTTTCATTAACTGAAATGGTTTTAGCTTTAGTTAACAATAACTACTTTGTTGCATCCCTAATTTGTGCAACAAAACAAACTTTAATGAAGAAAGCCAAATTGTTGCAAAATATTTTGAGAGCAGGGTTTATCTTTTTGAATCAAATGTGCTGTAACAGCATTCCCGACCATCCCTACCTAATTTATTGACCTCCTTGGCGAGGAAACCACGAAACCAATGGAACTGCAACATAATGCATTTATAGTAATGCTAATGTAAAGTAAAGGATCTAAACAGAGTAAATGGAAAACTCTTAAATATTTAAGATGCTTTGCATTTTGATATCATTAATCGGAATTGCAAATATGAAGTAAAAATATCAAGCAACAGGGTTGCTACTTTACCTTGCCATTCGCTGAGGACGGATGCTATATATACACACTCCGTAGCTGGTGATGAGCACCCTAGACACAGAGAGTGGACACAGCTGAAGCCAGCGCTTCTGCATGACTGCCTTTAGGCTTTGCGACTAAAGGGAAAGTGTGATTGTGTGTGTGTTTGTGCGTTATGCCCTGGCTGAAGCGATGTGCACCTGTTACCCTTGCAATAAATAGAAATGACACCAGCCTAAAGCAGCGCCTCTTTCTCTCATTAAGACTGATGAATCACCGGAGTAACACATAAGTGTCAGCGAAGTCATCAAACGCACACCGTCCATGTCACACCACAAGGTCGTCAAGGGGGAAAGGGATGCAAATGGATATTTAAAAGCGTTAAGTGTGGCCTATACAAGATTTAAAGCCAGTATGAGCATCCTGGAGCAAACAACATCCTCTCGAAACTTTAAATGGCCACACTGACTTATCTATTACCTGAGATATTGGACTGCATGTTTTGTCCCAAAGAATCCTTGCCACTTAGGGGTCTTACAAAGTGAGGGAAATTATTTTCCCTTCCATTTCTCTCTCCCTTTTTCCCATTTTCTAAAGCCGTGCTGGGGAAACTGGGTAAATAGATAAGTAAATAAAATAAAACATAAAAGCAATGGGGGAGAGAGAGCAAAAGATAAATGTCTGCACCTCACGGGTATGCCGTGCTTATTCTGAATCATTGCAGCGGCTCGCGACTGCTTAACGTTTCATTTTGGAAACAGGGATTTATAGAGGGGGAAATTCACAGGCTCCAATACGCAAGGGAAACTTGGCGCCCTACCTGTGCAACTATAAATAAGATCCTTCTCACTTGATCACACACGGAGCAAGAGAGGAAAAAAGGGATTTTGCACCTCTGGCCAGGTAGAAGGTGAGGGCGAGGCAACCAAGTAGAGAGCATTGTATGAAGCTATAATCTATTTAAAGCCAAACATAGACAACATCTTGCTTACAATGAATTGTTAAAAAAAAGTTAAAAAAAAAAAAAAAAAAAGTGCTGTAATCTGTGCAGACTCCCTGAAGATTCAGATCACTGAGATGATTCACAGCTATAAATGTAAAAGCCCAGTGAAGCATCAAAGAAGAGCTGAAATGTGACTAATGCCTAATAAGTATAAATAATAAGTGCAAAATGATAGCTTTCTTGAAGTTCTCAAGAATAAAGTGTCTTTTTTTTAACCTCCAAACAAAGCCTGGAGCTTTCCGTGTGATACACAACAGTAAAGATGTATTTAAATTCAATATTGTGAATAATGCATGTACCACATGCTGAGGGCATGTTAAGCTATAAATTACCTTACATCCATAATAAAACATTTAACTAACACAAAAAACGTCTATCAAATGCATGATATCTTCAAATGGCCAAAGCGGTCACATTTAAGGAGCATAAATTTACAGAGTTTGAGCATTATAAATCATTTTCTGTGCAAATAATGGCATTTAATCTGTGAGAGGAAAAACCATCAACAACCACGACACCTGTTGTTTATTATCCTGTACAAGGAATTAATAGTTAAGCAGTAGCTTACAAATGAGCCATCAGCATTTTAAATGCAAGTGGCCATAACAATGTCCAACTGGCTATGCCACTAACTGCTGTAATGCAAAGAACAAGACAATATTAACTATTAACAACCTCAGGTGACCTATTGCAACAGCGCTTCTAAATCGCTTTGATTTAGGAAAGAAAATCTCAAAAATAACAAACTGGAACCAAAAGGAGAGAGTTTGTAAAAGCGGTTGGTAGCTTAAAATGGTAGCTGGCTTCTAGATTAGTTGGTGCAAGCAGGTGGTTAACCAGCTACAAATGTCCCAATAGCCAAATTGACCACTTGTAGCTGTAGTTTTGTTGCAGATCCAAGATGGACAACCAGCTTGATCCAGCAAATGACCATCTAAGATAAGCTAGAAACCAGCTTCAATGTTTTAAAATCAAAACACAGCTACCTGCATCTTAAACTGAATCGACTGACTTCTTTACACGCTCCATTTGATTCCAGTTGTTTGAAGTGAACGCGCGCTTCTCCTTAATGGTTAATAGCTCATTTTAATAGTCGGTTTAGTTCGTTTGTCAATTTCATTTCAGCTATTCGATTAAATAGGGACGCAGTCGATCACTTATTGTAGCTATTCATTTATCAGTCTCGGTTGAAGGGAATAAAACGGCTGTTATCGCTTTTTGTCATTTGTTTGATTACAATTCGTTGATCTTGCTACTTTGAATTCTCTCAGAAGTAAACGGAAAATGTATTATCTTAATAGTTGATATGTTCGTTAATGGCTTATTTAGGCTAGTTTTACCGATTTCAAATCACTAGATAGGGCTTGAATCGTTTATTTGTTCGCTTATTTACTGACTTAGCTGTCTTTAGTGAATGGAGAAGGGCTCCGTGAGTCAGCCCGTCGTGTGAATGTCTCCTGATGAAGGGAGCCAAAGGAGCGCTCAACTTCAGAGCTGAGCGGAATATAGATGCGATCTGAGACTGAGTTTGCTCGTGATTTGCACCCATCTCAACCCAGTGCATTAGACTAATTCACACGAACGGACTTGACTAAACGTCTAACGTCAACGTTCAATGCATTAGAGACATCATTACTGTGATAAATAAATAAAATAGGCTAAATAATAACATGTTTCATTACACTGATCTCTATTCTTTTTGTCGTGGCATTCAGCTATAACTATTATCTCAGTTCAACTCCTGCTCAGCGAGTTGTAAGTGCAATACGCTCACAAAATAATTTCACTATTTTTCCTACACTAAAGTAATGCAAAAAAAAAAAAAAAAAAAGCCGCTCAAGCGATATTCCTGAACATAACCGAATGAAATCTCTCGCGCCTACCTGGGAAACGAGGAATGCGATGAAAATGCGGGTTCCGAACTCCATGGTCTCAGATAAGTGGGAATAATGTTCAAAACGAGATGCTCGGACCAGCGCTGTTCATAATTCCAGAGTCGCGAGAGTAAAGCCCCTCTGCCTCGAGCTGCCAACTTCCCAAATAGAACTGCAGCCTCGTGAGCAGAGCATTGGAGTCCACCACCAATAGATTTATAGGGGGGTTTCTTCTTTGACGCTCGCATGAACCTGACATGCTCGCATTGATGCTCAAGTAATAGTCTCAGCACCTTTGCATTGCATTCCTTCATTTTGCACTGATTTCAAACTTTATGTTTGGAAAGATAATAGATAGTAGTTTAATAGGGTGGTAGATTTCACATTAACTCACATAATGGAAACAGTATTAGACTATAGAATAATGGGACATGCATAGTTCCAGAGGGAGCTTGCTGTGCTTTTAATGTGTCATGCTTAATTTTTTTAATAAGAGAAAAACTGCTTAGACAGTGTTTATGATTGGTCATCAATCTTAAATTTATAGACTGTGCTTTAGATCAATGACTATCAGCTGGTGTGTTGTGACATATGGGTCACAGGTCTGTTCTGATTGGGTTTTGGATGGGAGGAGGTAAAATCCTATATGCAAACAATAAAATGCAACAATAACCATGCATAGTCAGTGTAGCTAAAAAAATAAATAAATAAATAAATGAGATTTTTAAAAGCTATAAGGAAACAATCTTCAATAGTTAGTCAATCAAATCAAAGTTTCAGAATACCTAAGGAATTTAGGATATAGTGATACAAAATTGACATCTAGGCAAATATGAATTGGTTGCATGATATACAATCATCTTGAAAAACTATGAACAAAACTAGAAAAACTGAACAAATCAGGACTTTTCACACTGCACATAACCCAGGGTTATCTTCGTTCTAAACACTGCTTTTAACCCTGGGTAAAGGAGCGTTTCACACTTGTAATTTAAATGCGGGGTTAGCACCGCTTTTTACCAGGGGTTATGAAAACCCTTTGCGGTGTTAACCCCGCATTGGTGCCAAACTTGTACAGTGTGAAAAGATGCGGTGTTACAATGTTACAACTAGATGCTTAGCAAACCGGCAACCAATCACGTGCCTTAAATTCACTAAATTCATTAAATATATAGTTTCTGCGTATGATAGGAAAAATGTCAAACGGCGATGGAAAACGCAACAACTGGAGTGAAGAAGAGACCGTTTCATTCTTACCTTTATATAGTAGTCAACATTTGAAGGATCAAAACTTTCTTCTTAGGACAACTTTGATTAGCTTTTTTGATCCACTTCAAATGTTGACTACTATAGTTCAAAAAGTTCACTCAGAAACAATTAAGTGTAATATGAGGACACGCAATGCTAGAGCCTTAAATAGACCTAGAGCCTTATGTAAACAGGTCACGTGCTGCGTTTGTCCGTCAGTAACACTAATGACACCGCGAATGGAATGTGCAATGTGAAACGGCAGCTTATGAAAACCCAGGGTTAACTGTTAACCACGGGTATATGAGCAGTGTGAAACGTGAATAAAGATAACCCAGGATTCCATTTACCTGGGGTTTAGAATGACCCAGGGTTAACTATTTCAAGTGTGAAAAGTGCGCAGCACTTGATGCCCAGTGTAAAATTGTAAAAACCTCAAAGTTTCATGATTTTGATAAAGAAAATCTCACATTTGGAGGATGATTTGAAATTATGCTGGACATTCAAGGTCATTTTCTTTATAACAACAAATTCACTCAAACTTTTACAGCAGCATCTACAGTAAAGTTCTGATTTGTTGCAACCATGAGGGTTAAATTGGCATCTGTGTTTCTGGATTTTTCCTTTCAAAACTGCAGCACACCGACTGACTTGAATGACAACAACACAACAGCTACAACAGCATTCTCTTTTTCTGATTTTATCATACTCAGCAAAACTCTCTCTGACTTAAAGTTCTACCAGAAACTTTTTTATAAAAGATTTTTTTTTCCCATGATGAAAATATTCCTTTGACCGTGGTCAGTGTCTGACAGATTCACTGTATTTCAGTCACTTGTCATGTCCAGACAGTCTGTGCAAAAAAAAAAGAAAGACAGAGTTCAGAAAAGACAGAATATTTATTAAAATCTCAGTAAGTACAGTCTGACACACTGTCGAAAAAAGACCACAGGTAATCGCGAGAACTGATCTGAACATCTGAGTCACAGTGGCTCCAAAATTTCACATGGTAAGAAGTTATTCAGAACATAATAAATAGCTAAAATAACCAACAATAGTATATATAACAAATACATTATAATTTATGTGCCAGACACACAGTATTTTATCAAGGACAACCCACAAACATCCCAGCAAGGAGCTCAAACTCAAATTCTTCTAACAATTTACATGAATCTTTAGCATTTTAAGTTTGTACCTGGATATTAGTTTACTTTACTTATTTGTTATGAAGCATGACATGGGCTATTGAGTCATGGGGGCAAGTACAACTAAAAAGTGTCCAAAGATCCATCATAATGACCTACGAACCCCACACAGAGCACAAACAAATATCCTTTGACCAACAATCACGGGAGTTTCAGGCCAAAACGTTCAAAAACAAAGACACATTTATATTTGGTATGGGAATACAGCCATGCTTCTTTGAGCACTCCTTTGGCCCTGTTATATTAACATGTCTTAGACGCTCGTCAAGGGAACGTGACACTTCCTGTTATGAAAGACAGTGAGGCCAAATGCTCACAGAAAAACACTGAACTGCAGATCATGGACCTCTGTACAATATCCAGACATCTTAGTTAACTATTTCAACTTTAAAGGATGTTAAAAACACAGAAAAAAATTATAAATCAGAAAATACCAAATGTTTCCCATTAGGCCGAAAGGTTACAGTTTCATCAAGTCTCTCTCTGCCTGTCATTGCCATTCCCAACCAGAGTTCCTGTTAAAACTTTGACTGGCTGCAAAAGAACAGAAACTTTTTCATTTCTCGAAGGAAGAAGATGAATCGAGACTAAAAGATAATGAAAGACTCTGCTTAATCCATTCATATTCTACCCACAACTCTCTGCAGCCACATACAAATGGATAGATTTGTGCATACATCTTTTTGGAGTAGATAAAGGGGAGGGGTTATGATGCGTACCATCACCTCAGGAGCCATCATCTCTACCCCCCCACCCTCCCTCTATTCCCTCTCTCTCTGAAAAATGAGGCTAGGAATTGTTGTGACGTCCTGAGGAATTGCTTTCTCAAGACAATGTTGCAGGATTGTTGCGCTATATCTCTTTATCGAAGGATCCGGGCTGGAAATAGCATTACGGCTGCTGTGGATTTGTCTAAAACGCATACGTTAAAACTAAAAGGGTGTGCGGGGTGAAGAAAAATGTTCCAGTATGTTGGATTGTCAAGGAGGCGATGAAGAGGAAGCTACCTGCAATTTTAAGTGAAAAATGAAGAACTGCAAAACAAAACCATATGAGAACGATTAAAATGTCAAGACAAGAGCAAAACGTTTTAAGATAACGTATCTCCTCTTCAGGAGTGAATACCGAAGGAATAATTCTCCTGATTCAATATTCATACACCTGCTACTTCTCTATAAAAATGAAACAAATGAAAAAACAAAGACTGAACTTTACTTGTTCGTCCATTTTAGCAACAACCAAATCAACAACTTAGACTAGAAATATCTAAAAATGTGTGAGACTTTGACCATATCCTTGAACTGATAATGAAAATGTGGTAAATTTATAAATACACAATATACATACATTTTTACATTGAGTTAACTTTTGCAGATGGCTTTATATATATATTCCATTTGCAAAACTGATTGCTGTGAAAAATGGCACAAATGGAGCTTTTTTACTTTTTGGACTTATCTTGACATCCTGTTATCTTGACGTCTTGTTATCTTGTCTTGAAAAGGGAGGGATGAAAATGTCTCCTGGTATTGAATGGGAGTAAGAGCGCTGGAAAATATTCTTTATGGGAAACAATCCACTCCTCCCTCTCTAAAAAGGGAAAAGAGCACAGAGTACGGAGGGCAAATGCAACAATAATGATGAAAAATGGCAAAGAGGCACAGAACTGCATAATATCATATAATAAAACAGATAAATCAACAAGACTGAAAGGAATAAAATAAGTGTTTACAAGGATGGTACTCACCTCAAAGAAACCTGCTTCATACAGTTGCATTATATCAAGCAGTGTTACCTTCTGAGAGCTGCAAGTAGAGGTTTACTGACATAAACAGCAACCACACAGGTTTTTTTAAGGTCATTTCTTTATTAGGTTTTTGTGTACAGAGTACTTTAGTAAAAATGAACGTACTCTTACCACAGATGCCTCTTCTTTTCTTTTCTCCAGGGCCGATTGTATAAGCGAGCATCTCCCGAACAAAAACCAAAGGTATGCTTTCAATGCAGCATCGATCCAACAATCAGTTAAAAGTGATCTCTTCCTTCATATTAATTGAAAACAACAGGTGAATCAATTTGATTTACTTTCATAATGGTTTTCCATCCTTTCTGCTCACTGTGTGAAGTAATAGATAATGAAATCAATGTCCAGGTGAAGAAACACCACCAGTCTCCAGAGAGCTGAACCTTAACCAAACAAGTAAATGAAAACATCTATCTGCATGTTGCCCAATTATTCAGACTGATTAAATAAATTTGCCGTAACGAAAACAAGGGCACGCCGCGACACAATGCGATGGTTCTTTTTTGTTTTTTATTTTTTAAATGCCAGCCACGGTCATGTTTGCAGTACAATACATGGACCTTCTACTGCTCACTGCCCAACAAAATCAGTATATGCCAGCTGGACTGATTCCACACCCTCATTTGCACACTGTCCTCTTGATCTGGATGTATGGTCCTCCTGAGGATGTAATTACAAATAATGGACACTAGGTGAGGCAAAAGCCTCCTTCTCAGCAGGTACAGGATGGTGTCCAGTGGAGCAGTACTCCCTCTCCCTGTGCAGGCGAGAAGCTTTTGTCCTTGGGAGTGAGCAGGTGATGCACTGCCAGAATCGGAGCAGGGCCAGGGAAAGCTCCCACGTGCCAGCACTGCTGGAGCAGATTGATGGTCCCTCCATTTGATGCTTTATTACAGCCTGTACTCTCTTTATTATGTCTCTCCATTTTCTCCCAAACAACACGCATTTATCTCTAAGCGGCTTTAGCATTTTCTCCCCATGCTTTTTTTATTATTCATTTATTATGTTACATATGTTAAAAAGGACAGTTCACCCAAAAATGAACATTCCGTCAACATTTACTCACCCTCATGCTGTTCCAAACCTGTATGACTTTCTTTCTTCTGTAGAACACAATAGAGAAGTTCAGCAGGAATGTTCACACTGCTCTTTTCTATACAATGAAAGTGAAACATGACCAGAGGCTGTCAATATAAATTAAGCACTATATACAGGGGTGCACATAAGTGGTACGCAGATACGCATGCGTGGTAAAAAATAAACGATGCACACCAGAAAGCATGGAGGGAAGCGCTTTTGAGTACCAACAATTTTTGAGGACCGTTCACAGGGACACGTTTATTAACTGGAGTAGGATTTTTCTCCATCTCTGTTAAGATAGCAATCATGATGATAAGTGTGTTCTTTAATTATTAGGTGTGCAACGGATCGCAGTTAATCCGTGATCCGTACGGATAAGGTCCAACGGTTTGGCACGCATGTGATTCGTGGATTAACTGCTAAATTTAACCATCATAGAGTGAAAGTTTATCATTTGGACACGTCACATGAGAATGCGTATCAATAGTCGAGTTTGTAATCTCGTAGAATATATACCAAATGAGTTTTGGCGTGCTTATGGTACGCAGTTTTTCGCGTGCATTGATACGCACTTTATGGCGTGTATATGATACGCTTTGGTTAGGATGGGGGTGAGGGGGTGGGGGGTTCGTAGTATAATACGCCATAAAGTGCGTATCATATGAGGAAAAACGCGTACCAAAGCACGCCAAAACTCATTTTGGGATATATTCTCGAGATTACAAACTCGTACTATTGTACGCATTTTCGTGTGATGGGCTCCATTTGGACGTGTTTTGTCTCACCATTTAACACATTCAAATGATTTTAAAAGTGGAAGAGGTGAAAATCGGGACTCGCAAGCTGTTATGTGCGCACAGCCTCACACCTCTGAAATGCGCACACAGAGAAAGAGAGAGAGGCAGTCAGACAACACTGAAACACCGAATTAATTCCCCTTTCTTGTTTACTTGCGCTTGAACGGACACATACACACAAAAGTATGTGAAAAATACCTGTCTCGGCAAGTATTCTCTCGGTTATGTCATAAGCGAACAGTTGAGAAAGAAACCGGATGTGTGTCAGTTATTCAGTCCGTGCTTTCCTTCTTAAAGTGACAGCAGCCTAATGTTCTTGCTGTTGTCTGTGTCATTAATGTTTGTAAAATAAAATAAAAATCATTATCATCATCTACCATGTTCAAGAGAAAAGAAGATAGTGAGAAGAGCAGTCAGGAGGAAAGTGATGAGGACAGCTTTTACGATAAGTGTGTCGCGTAAAGTGTGAGTACCGAGCAACATCTCCAGGTGCTCCATTGAGAACCAGACCAAAAAAGTTATTTGCACCCCTGGCATATATACACATTATAAAGCCATATCATAACTTTAAGTGAGTTTTTAAGTGAATAATGTTTTTGATCTAAATAAATAAAAATAAAACTACCAGTGAATTTAGGCATCACAACATTATAATGTACAGCATGAAAAATAGATATTCGAGATTTGCTAATGATTACATTTACCAGTGTTATTAAATTTGTGTTTTTAAATATTAACTCTAAGTAACTTTTTTATGATGGAAAGGGTAATATAAATCAGGAAAATGAGCATGCATATCTTTAATATTGGCATATTATGTATCCTAAAAGGGTTAGTTCACCTGTGTCATTCTCCTAAGCTGTTTATATTCCGCGCTTCCAGGTTCTACGTCAGAAACGGCGACTCATTATTGGCCGGCTCCTGCGTCAGCATCACACGTATGCGTCGTGATGCTCACATTAACAGCGTCAGCCAGTACTGAGCTGACGTTCTGACATAGAACCTGGAAGTGCTCAATGTAAAAAACGTATGAGAATAACACAGAAGAGACGATACTGTTGAATAAAGTCTTTATTTTTGTTTTGTTTTTGCGCACAAAATATATTCTCGTCACTACAGTCACATGGACTATTTTAATGATGTCTTTACTACTTTTCTGGACCTCGAATGTTGTGGTTAAATTGCTGTCTTA